>NC_069502.1:199324287-199510736 GCF_027579735.1 Bombina bombina | reverse complement strand
ATTCTAATAGTTGTAATAAAACTGTACAATTTCTTGATCCATATGTGTAATTTAACTTTCACAATTTAAATGGCCACTTAGTATTTGAGGTATATTTATATCTATATATATATATATATATATATACTTACATAGTCAATGTAAAGCTTTCTTGACGGTCCATTTTATGGATATATCTTCTGTCATCTTTAAAATTTCCAATTTATTTTGGAGTATGAATTGTGTCCCCTTATATCTGCAATACATATGTTTTAAAACAAACAAACAAAAAATTCAGATTGGTTAGGTTCATTAATTAATCTGTCTCTAAAGTAATCAACATTAAAGGGATACTATCACTAAATCCAAAAGTTAGATTTCATGATTCTGAATCAGATACTATATTTTCTTTTAAGGTCAAATTCAGTGCTATTTTTTATAGAGTACCAACCAACCAGGAGTCTCCAACCATCACAATATATGGGTGCATGCATAGCATACTGCATGCTCTTTATGGACCCTATGACGAAGAGCAATAATAGCGTATCATAATAGCAATTAGCATGAACAATAAATGTACCTGTAACCATTCTGCCACATGAGGTTTACATATGGACTTACATATATATCTTCACCTTTATTGGAAACCGTTGCTCAGTTAATGATATGTTTCCAAGAGAGTTACTGACTGTCCATGCAGCCTACCTACTGCAAAGTTTAAATTCTTCAAGTCTTCAAAATGTTTAACCTACTCAATTCTAATTGCTAATGATAATACTTATAGACATGGATATAGCATATGTATTATTGCCTTTTGAATCTTCAGTTTATAATATATTTGTAATTATCTAATGATGGTGAAATTATTAGCTCTGATACTTATTATTTTACTGAGGTTTTAATTTAAAGTTTAAACCTTATTTAGACACATATGAGCTGTACTTCATGAGCATTTGGTTTTTACAAATTATGTGTAAGTACACATGTATTGATATTACTTACCTGTGAACATTTTGATGGTCTGTCTCCTACAGTCTCCAGTGTTTCTTTATTAATCTTTAAAAAAAATTGAGAAAGAAACAGAGTAATATATTAAGAAATGGAAATAAATGATGGAACATGGATTAAGTGGTCAATTTACAAGTCACTCACTTGTTTGTGCCTCTTGGCAAAGCATTTATATTCTTTTCTTTATTTCTTCTTATGAGGAGCAGACTTCCAGAATGGCAACACTGTGTCCTAGAGATCAACTGTATTGTTTTGCGTATGGTAGCAGCAGGCTGCTTGTTAAATCTATATTTGTAGCACTAATATTTTATCTTAGTGTCAAAAATTATTATTTATAATTGTAATTCTAAGTTTTAGAATTAAAAATGAAGCCATTCAGTTTGGATAACAGTCTCCCATACTCCCACTAACAAAAACATATTTTAGTGCCTTACCTCTAACTGTACCTAATGTGTGACAATGCTTAACAACAGAAACTTTTCATGTAACATGTATTAATATTTATTTACAATCGTAAATTATGATTAAGGTGCACTTTTTAGTTCTAAAAGATTTAAAAAAATAATTTGTATAACTAAATACAAATGCTTGAGCAAGCTTGTTTAGGATAAATCAACATATATAAAAAAAATAATAATAAAGTCATTCAAAAGTGGAAATTATAATAACATCAACCATCACACCCTTGTGCAGTAAAATAGCTGTGAAATAGAAAGGACTTTTGTGGTGGGCATTCAATGACAAATCATCACATAAAATTTCAATGTTTATTCTTAAATATTTAAGGTTGAAGGTCACATGACGTTACCTACAAATTACAAATATAAATCACAATAGTGGTATTTTTTGGCCTTAGCTTTTATGTTTAAATTATTTCAAATTTGTTATAAATATTTGGCTACCCTGCTGTTAAGTAGGAATAATATATTATGTCTCAAAGAGGGGTAAAAAATAAGTGACTTTGTGAAGTTACTTGATTGATGTCCTCTAGCTAACTACAAAATGTCATCAAAATAAGAGATCTTTTGGTTTAGGAGTCATGATGATTTGTCATGTAATGACAATCAGCAACGCCGGATTGGCCTAACAGGATACCAGGAGATTTCCTGGTGGGCTACAGCAGCTGGGGCTAGAAAAGCTACAATTTAAAGGGGTGATTAATGGATGTAATTGGGCTTCACAGTGCATATAACAACAATCTGGAACTTTTTTTAAATTCAAACTAATATAATATAATTCTGAAACAAAATATTGGGGGAAGGACTATCCCAGTAATCCCCTTTGAGAAAAATTGAATGTGTGCATTATACTGAGTGAACGAAAAATAGGGTTGGTCTCCAAATTTTCCAGGGCTGCTTTTAATTTCCAGTTCAGTTCTGACAATCAGGCACACTGTGCAAGTGGGTGAGCAGGAGATTATAGGAATAGTTTTATTCGGAATCAAAGCTGAGAGCTGGGTAACCCAGCTTTGGGAGGTTTATTTTCTAAAATGTCATCTGCTCCATTAGCTGGGGGGACAACTGTGAACGATGAGGAGAAAGTGTATTTCCTGTGATTGAAAATACACGTTCACTGTGGACGGTGGTGGGGGGACAGGAAAGTAGTTCCTGGGCTACCAGAGACAGGACAGGCCACAAAAACCTCTCCAACCAATGTCTCCAACCAATCTGCCCAGTGCATCAGCCCAAAATGTAGCTGCTGTAGTAGGCCAAGCACGAGCAGAAGTGCTAGGGCTTTTGGTTTGAGGTGACAGAGTATCACTATCAGACGTCATCTGTTCATCTGCCTCTACAGGTAAGGACATTTTTTTTTGTCCATCATGCACCCTCTGTATCAATTCGTCCCTCCATGTGGTCAAGCTATTTGTGCAGAGTGCTATCTTTCCCTTTACTCTAGGATCTCAACGTGTGGCTAGCATGAAGTTAGGGCTAATGTCGATGCACTCTTTTACGCGCCAAGTCAGTTGCTTCTTCATCCTCCTTAGAAGGGAAGCAACATCAACAAGAAGATTACCACCAGGCAATACTTCCCTATTGCAAAGAAAATCATCTAATAGGTTTGAGAGGTGGGTGAAGAGAGGAATGACTTGTGCCAGGCTAGTGTTCTCTTGGCTTAAATTTTCTGTCACCGCCCAAAAAGGTGTGAGGACTGCCACTAACTGTTCAATCATGGCCCAGTCATCCCTGCCCAGTGGTCTGTCAATACCAATTGAATGTTTGCATGCCATTGCATTGATTGCCTTTTGCTTTTCTAATATACGCTCCAGCATATCAAATGTGGAGTTCCATCTAGTACTCACATCTTGTTTGAGACGGTGCTCTGCAAGGCCAAAATTTCTCTGTTCCTGCCTAAGGAGATGGCTATATTTTACACTATAATGGAAGTGGCCAGCTATTTTTCAGCAACACTCAAGAAGTGTTTCTAACCTTTCCGGTGTTGTGATCGAGGGCAGCCAGATGCCGTACATGTGCCGAACAATGTACACCCACAAACCCACCCTCCCGAAGCGCCTTTAGCATATTGGCTGCCCCGTCGGTGACCACAAAACCCATTTGTGCCTTTGACCCTGCCTACTCTCCCAGTCACTGAGCCACCATATTGTTCAGTGCATGTAGGATGTTCTGTGAGGTGTGCTGATGATCCATCACCTCAGCATGCAGGAGAAAGGAGTGGTACCCCTTGGCTACTGCAACAGCCACTGCGTCTGAGGTTTTTGGCCCTGAACGTTTTGGTGAAATAACTGGTGACACATTTGGCAGCCACCAATGTGCTGTCAAAGACAGGAAGGCATGTTGGCCACTAGGAGCACCAGCTGGAACAACTTTTGTTTCTATGTATCAATACTGGGTCTGGTGAACCTGTTCCTGGCTGTGCAGTGAGTGCTGTGTTTCATGATATATTGTCACTAGGAGCACTCCACAGGTCAATGGTAAAGTACACTGACTGTCCAGCAGCCTTTCCAAGCTCCTCCTTCAAAACAACAACGCATGACCGGTAAAGTGAGGGAAATACAAATCTACTAAATGTGGTACAAGCTAGAACTTTATAATGGGGTGCAACAGCCTCCATAAGTTGTTTAGAGGGTCCTCTTCCACCATATTAAAAGAAGCCCCTCCAATGGCTATGAGCTGAGCAATGAGGCGTGTAATTTTTCATACCTGCTGTCTTGACATCCTACTGTAATGAAATACACCAAATTGCTCTATCTTGGGCTGGGTGGATTTCATGTAATGTTGGCTGACACTCGGAGCAGCTGCACCAGAAAAGGCATGATCACCCTGCCCCTTGTGATTCCTACTGGTGGTGACTGTGACACTGCTACTAGTAGTTACCCTAGTAGTGCTGGCTGGAGGAGACACACCACTTTCTTTCCTTAACACCATTGGCTTGTGGTGGGTGCGAATGTGTTGGTTCATCCCTGAATTGGTGAGATGCCCCAACACTCTCACCTGGCTGATTTCCTTCCCACACAATTTGCATCTGGCTCGGCGGCCATCACCAAAAGCCTCAAAATGCTCCCACACTTGTGCAGGATGGATACCAGGTGCACTAATTACAATCTGGCTGGGAGACTCAACACAAGCTATTGGAGAGCTCGTTGACACTGGTAGTGATGATGTTTGAGACAGAGAGGAATACAAAATTATAGAATCAGGTGTATTATGGGCAGGGGAATAGTCATTATGAGATGACACTGATTCAACATATTCAATGTTAGTAAAGATGGATTTATCACCAACGGCATGTTGGGGAGCCCTCTTCTTCCTGGTGACTACTGGTGCCCTCTTCACTTATATAAATAGTAGATGGGCTATCAGTAATGGTGGCACTGGGAATAGCGGTGGTGGTGGCGGCACCTTGAGCATAAGAAATTTTTTCTTCCTCATACTCCAATACTTCACATTTGGGATGCTTAAAGGGACAGTCAACACCATAATTTTTGTTGTTTTAAAAGATAGATAGTCCCATAATTACCTATTTCCCAGTTTTGCATAAGCAACACAGTTATAATAATACATGTTTTACCTCTGTAATTACCTTGTATCTAAGCTTCTGCAGACTGCCCCCTTATTTCAGTTCTTTGACAGACTTGCACTTTAGCCAATCAGTGCTCACTGCTCGGTAAATCCATGTGCGTGAGCTCAATGTTATCTATATGAAACACGTGAACTAACGCCCTCTAGTGGTGAAGAACTGTCAAAATGCATTTAGATTAGAGGCGGCCTTCAAGGTCTAAGAAATTAGCATATGAACCTCCTAGATTTAGCTTTCAACTAAGAATACCAAGAGAACAAAGCAAAATTTGTGATAAAAGTAAATTGGAAAGTTGTTTAAAATTACATGCCCTATTTGAATCATGAAAGATTTTTTTGGACTTGACTGTCCCTTTAAATGAATGTTCACTAGGGGCGGAGCCTGACTGAGCTTGGAGATGGCCGCATAATCTCTGAGCTCCGTGCTGCAGATATCTAAAGTCGGCATTGCAGCAACAGAACAGAGCCAAGCTTTCAGTAGAGGGCAGATGGAAGGTGGCTGACACCCAGAACGTCTATTAACAGACCAATCAAGAGCACACACACCACCTCGGACCTCCTATCTCACTGACAACGCACACTCGTGCCAGAAGGATCAAGGCCTAAATTGAGGAGCCCAACAATGGCGCACGCCTCCGGTTTTCACACCGGATCTACCTGACATACAAGTAAGATGGGACTTGCTCCAGAGACACAGGGGACAATGTTGGCCTAGGGGATGGAGAGTGGCTGCCCGGTTTGACCGTTTTGGTCTGGTAGCACTACATAGGGCTACATAGGTAGCCCCAGCTGTAACCACATAAAGCGGGTTGAGGTGCCACGCTACACACTAAGCCAATTAACAAATGGCTTGCCAATAAACATAGGACTCGGGAAATAGTCACTTGAACAGAGGACATGACATCTAACGCTACACTTTAGCATGAAGGATCCCTTTACTTAAACAACATGCTGGATATATGCCACTAAGCAGGCGGGACATCTTGGAGAATACATGTGGGAAAGAAGGATGAGGAAAACTTTTCCCTTTTATTGCACATAACGTAATGAATAGAGGCTAAGGCAGAATTAATAAAGACTTCTGAAAATACACGAATACAGCAAAGCAAACCGAGAGACATTCTAAGAATAATCCATTGCAAAGTCTTTCCCTGTTACTGCAAAAGAAATAAAGGGAAATAGAAGACAGAGGTACACTTTTAGCCTCAATAAAAGCTTCAGCAGAGCAACATCTAGAACTTTCCCACTCACCTTCTAATCTAACACTCTTAGCAAGCTCTCTTGACCCCATATGTCATAAAACAGAAGTCATATTAATACATTTATCAAACTCCAGGGTTGTAGTGTCTGGTTATCAACAGATCTTCCCCAGCATTCTTTAATGGTGGGCTATTTCTCTTTCATTTTGCTATTATGTCAGCCAGAAAACTCGCCAAAGGAGATAAAACAAATAAACCATCTACTGTGAGTACCTTTTTTAAACCTGCTAAACTCGTTAAAACCATAGAGCTGGAAGAGATGAAGATAGGTTGCGACTCAGAAACAAAATCAACACCTCTCACTACAGATGAGAACCTGATCGGAGTAACAAAAGCTGATCTGAGGGGCCTTGTCTCAAAACAAGACATCACAGCAAATTTTAGAGACTATGGGAAAAAATTGACTCCATGCACACTGATGTCACTTCAAGTCTCACGGACATATGATCAGATATAGCTGATCTGGGCAGCAGACTTGATGTGCTGGAGAAACACAGAGACGCGGTCACAGACGAACTGGCGGCGACCTCTCAGACTACGCAACTACAACAGCAAACCACCACAAACCTACAATATAAGGTTGATGATTTGGAAAACAGGTCTCAAAGAAACAATATCAGGCTAAAGGGAATCCCAGAAACAATCGCTAACCCAGACCTCAACCACATATCTGCAACTCTTCAGAAATATTATAGGAGACCCAGAAGACTTGGAATTTGCTATTAAACGAACTCATAGAGCATTAAGAGCAAGACCTAAGGGGGACACACCCCCCTAGAGACGTTATTATTAAATTCTAATTTTTTTCAAGACAAGGAGAAAATCCTTTAGGCCTCAAGGGATAAGCCAACCTACAAATTCCAAGGAAATGTAATACAGTTCTATCAAGACCTCAGCCTACGGACACTCCAAAGGAGGGGCTCCCTATGCCCTCTGACCACCCTCCTCAGGAAACATCAGATCAAATACAAATGGGGTTTTCCTTTCACCCTTCACATCCTTAAAGACAAAAAAAACTTTACAGTCCGAGAGCGAGAGGAGATACCTCCAACGTGTAAACACCTGGGGCTTGACACACCACACATACCAACAGAAGACCAGCCAAAGCCACAGTCAAGTTCCCCTAGGCAACCCAGGTGGACGAGAGTGAACCGCAAAAGACTTAAGAAATAAGAACCATCCGAGATCATCCCACCACTCTGTTCTTTTTCTACACCTTGATGGGTTCATAGACACTCGCAGACCTAGAACATGGACCTATGATTCATCATATTTAAAAGACCCTCTGAACAAAGGCAAACTCACTAAATCATTATCTGAATTCTGGGAAGTGAACAAGGGGTCCACGGCTAATCCGATCTCCCCCTTGGCAGCCCATAAGACCTACATCCGGGATTTGCTTATTCAGGAAAAATCGCTCCAAAAAAGGCAATCTAAAACCCTAATTTCACGAATACATGAAGAAATACACAAATTAGAGACCCAACATAGATTGACTCGTAAAGCTTGTATACTTTCTACACTAGAGGCCAATAGATCACATCTAGCTAGCCTTTAAAACAATCAATCACTTAGAGCAATTCAAAAGCTTAACACTCAATACTATTTTTATGCAAGCAAACCTGATAGGTATCTAGCACACAAATTAAGAGAACGGTGCAGGGCATCCACTATCCCCTATATTCTTTCTCCGAGTGGCACCTCCGTGTCCCATTCACAGCATATAGCAGATATATTTGCAGATTACTATGGGAAACTCTACGATGGTAAAAAGGTTAAACACTTGCCAATATTAACATCTCAATAACTTGTGCCCCCTATTGGAAGAAAATAGTAACACCCTTAATGCGCCAATCACGAGAGCAAAGGTTTTAGCGGCCGTCATAAAAGACCTCAAAATGGGGAAAGCAGCAGGTTCGCTAGTGAATACTATAAAACGTTCAAAGTGATCCTATTATCCCATCTCAATGATTTTTTTAATTTTGTTGTAGATGGCCAAACTATCCCAACTGACTTATTACAAGCCAAGATTGTGGTGATCCCAAAGTCCGGTAAGAATCATAAGCTATGCTCAAGTTATTGCTCCATATCACTTATAAACCAAGACTTGAAAATTCTGACTAAAATACTAGCTAATAGATTAAAACACATCCTCCCAGCGCTAGTCCACCCGGATCAGGTGAGGTTCATTAAGGACAGAGAGGCACCAGATAATGTAAGACAGATGGTTAATATTGTGGATTATGTGGAGAGGGACCGAGTGCCTTCTCTGCTTCTGTCACTGGATGCAGACAAGGCATTCAACAGGATAGATTGGGAATACATGAAAGCAGTCTTGCTCCGGATGGGATTTGGGGGTGCCTTCATTAAAGCTCTGGATATGATTTACTCAACTCCCTCGGCTCAGGTTTCTGTGTCTGGGTACAAATCTAAAAGCTTTCCCATACTAAATGGAACAAGACAGGGGTGCCCATTATCCCCCTCATTTTTGCACTATGTATAGAACCCCTGGCAGCTAAAATTAGATTGTCACCTGACATTTCAGGGGTAGTGATTAAGGATCGCGACTATAAACTAACACTCTTTGCTGATGATATCCTTTTGACACTGACTAAGCCCCTTCTCTCATTGCCCAATCTATACAAACTTCTAGACCAATTCTCCCAAATTTCAGGGTATAAAATCAACCTCGACAAATGCGAAGCGTTATCACTGGTTCTCCCTCAACACACTAAGAAAAATATAGAAATCAACTTCGACCTGAGGTGGGCCACACTGTCCACACACTCTCTTAAATACTTGGGGATTCACCTAACTGCCCAAGTCAATAAGTTATACAAACATAAATTTGAACCCATGTATAAGGAAATAAGGAAAACATTAATAAATGGAAGACATACAGCTTCTCAAGGCTAGGTAGACTCTCAGAGGTAAAGATGACTATATTGCCCCAACTACTGTATCTATTCAGATCTCTCCCCATAAAGGTCCCGACATCTGATTTAAAGTTACTACAAGCAGAACTGGTGGCATTTATTAGAGGGGAAAAGATGGCTAGAATCTCATCCACACTTATTACAAGACACAGAAGTCTAGGGGGAGTGGGGGCTCCCAATCTGCTGGAGTACTACAAAGCAGCAAGACTAGCACAGACAGTACTCTTGGGGGAAAACTCCACAGGGGTTCTTTGGACCCAATTGGAAGCGAATCTAAGGGGATCTACCTATCCAGATGACATTCTGTGGGGTGGACCTTCTCTGGGAGGCACTCCAGAGAGACACAGATCTATCACCTCAGACAATCCTACACAAATATGGTCCCTACTAACCAGACAACAGAAATTATTATCTCCCCAAACATTGATGTGTCCAATCAGATACCTCCTCCCTAGTGACTCACAAACAATTGTTGATAAATGGGCAAACAAGGGGCTATACAGAGTGGCAGACTGGCTGGTTGGTGGAAAACCCAAGACTTTCAATCAAATACAGGATCACCTGGGCCCAATGAAACTACACTGGTTCCAATACCTTCAAGTTAATTCCGCAATCCAACATTACACTAAGACCTTACAATTTGTTAAACCTACAACCCTAGAAATTCTCCTAAAGTCAACACATAGACCCACAAAGGCTATATCCAGAATTTACTTAGAAATTCAAACACTAAACAACATGATCAAATCTACAATACTCCTAAACTGGGAGACCGATCTAGATATCTCTAAGGATAAAGATTGGTTGAACGACATATACAACTCAGCTTGTAAAGGTCTCTTGAGTGCGGACTTGAGAGAAAACACAATCAAGACCATGTTCAGATGGTACTTGACCCTGATTAAGACATACCATATGTCTCCCACTAAAAATAGATTATGCTACAGGGGTTGTGGGGATATAGGCATGTATTATCATATGTGGTGGGATTGTGACATAATAAAGCCAATATGGGTCAAATTAGCTAACTTAGTTCCGTTTTAGAGGAACAAATTCAACTATCTCCCTCCCAAGCTCCCCTGCACGAACCCCTGCACCGGTTCAACAATTATAAATATATTCATTAAGATCGCCTGCACGGTTACTAGAACCTGCATAGCAAGGTACTGGAAAACTAGGGGGCCCCCCTTGGGAGGAGGTAAAGAATAAACTATCCCTAACATATCAGATGTATGCATCAGCCTCAAAGATCCTGGATATGCAGACCCAATTTGAATAGGTCTGGTATTATTGGACACTAAATGGGACTTTAGACATACATACCTAAAAAAGATCGCTAAAGGGCAGTAGGTTACAACGCAGTCTTGGCGTCTCTCATAATTTACTCATCCGCTTTCTAAAATATCTACTAATCGGAGAATTGCTAGTATTTAAATTTATTTAAGTGTACGAAAATTTTCCCCTTTTTTCTTTTCTTTTTTTTCTCTTCCCGTATTTATTTCGTTTAATTTCATTAGATAAAGTTACACTGTCTAATGTATTTATGTTTGAGACAACACGACTCCGCTTCTTGAATTTGCTAAAGTGTATAATAGTGACGGTAATATCTCCACCTCACTCAACACTTGTTTGAGAGTTCTTATTGAACCTGGACATTACACTCAGACTCTTTAGAGCGAAGCTCACTAAACCTGTTTTGGACATAGCTAATTCCTCATTAAGAGAGGCTTTGAAACCTCACAAGATTCATAGGAGGTAGTAATTGCTCTATTTTGTATGTGTTGTCCTTCATACTAAGGCATCTATTATCAAAGCGTCGACTTTCTTGCATTCGACGGCACCAATACGCTCGCCTAAGATCGCCTAACATCGCTGCCGCAGACCTGAATACGTTCTCCATAATTATCAAAAAAGCTGTCAAAAAGCCGCGCACCAAGTACGGTGTGATGAGCAGCGGACTGTTATTAACTAACAGTCATCGATCTCGCTGCTCTTCGGCTTTTTTACAGCTTTCTTGGTAACCTGTCACTAAACACCCACACTATACTATACTGTTTACCCCCCTATACCGCCACTCCCGGAGCCCACCGCAATTCTAATAAATGTATTAACCTCTAAACCGCCGCTCCCGGAGCCCACCGCAACTCTAATAAATGTATTAACTCCTATACCGCCGCTCCCGGAGCCCACCGCAACTCTAATAAATGTATTAACCCCTAAACCGCCGCTCATGGACCCCACCGCAACTAAATAAAGTGTTTAACCCCCAAACCGCCGTTCCCGGACCCCGCCGCAACTAAATAAAGTGTTTAACCCCCAAACCGCCGTTCCCGGACCCCGCCGCAACTAAATAAAGTGTTTAACCCCTAAAACCGTCACTCCCGGACCCCGCTGCAACTAAATACATTTCTTAACACCTAAACCACTGCTCCCGGAGCCCACCGCCACCTACATTATACTTATTAACCCCTAATCTGCCGCCCCCTACAGCGCCGCCACCTACATTATATTTATTAACCCTTAATCTGCCCCCTTACAACGCCGCCATCTACCTACATTTATTAACCCCTAATCTGCCCCACCCTACATCGCCGCCACCTACATTAATTTATTAACCCTTAATCTACTGCCCCCAACGTCGCCAACACTATATTAAATGTATTAATCACTAAACCTAAGTCTAACCATAACCCTTACACCCCCTAACTTAAATATAATTTAAATATATCTAAATAAATTACTATCATTAACTAAATAATTCCTATTTAAAACTAAATACTTACCTATAAAATAAACCCTAAGCTAGCTACAATATAACTAATAGCTACATTGTAGCTAGCTTAGGGTTTATTTTTATTTTACAGGCAACTTTGTATTTATTTTTACTAGGTACAATAGTTATTAAATAGTTATTAACTATTTAATAACTTCCTAGTTAAAATAAAGACAAATTTACCTGTAAAATAAAACCTAACCTATGTTATAATTACACCTAACACTACACTATAATTAAATAAATTGCCTAAACTAAATACAATTAAATACAATTAAAAAAAATTTATCTAAAGTACAAAAAAACCCCACTAAATTACAGAAAATAGTAAAATAATTACAAGATTTTTAAACTAATTACACCTAATCTAATCCCCCTAACAAAATAAAAAAGCCCCCCCAAAATAAAAAATGCCCTACCCTACACTAAATTACAAATAGCCCTTAAAAGGGCCTTTTGCGGGGCATTGCCCCAAAGTAATCAGCTCTTTTACCTGTAAAAAAAAAATTACAAACCCCCAACATTAAAACCCACCACCCACACAACCAACCCTACTCTAAAACCCACCCAATCCCCCCTTAAAAAACCTAACACTAACCCCTTGAAGATCACTCTACCTTGAGAAGTCTTCACCCAACCGGGCCGAAGTCCTCCACGAAGCCGGCAGAAGTGGTCCTCCAGACAGGCAGAAGTGATCCTCCAGATGGGCAAAAGTCTTCATCCATTTGGCATCTTCTATCTTTATCCATCCAGCGCGGAGCGGCTGCATCTTCAAGACATCCGACACGGAGCATCCTCTTCTTTCGAAAGTCTTCTTGATGAATGAATGTTCCTTTAAATAACGTCATCCAAGATGGCGTCCCTTGAATTCCGATTGGCTGATAGAATTCTATCAGCCAATCGGAATTAAGGTAGGAAAAATCCTATTGGCTGATGCAATCAGCCAATAGGATTGAAGTTCAATCCTATTGTGATAATCTGATATTAAAAGTAAAAAATATCTATCACTTGTTCAGTGTATGCTGACATAATCTCCCAATAATCATAACTGGAATATGGGGAACTTGTATGTTAGCAATTAATATAAATGGATAAACAGGTGGAAACACAAGCTGATATAGTCTCGCAGACAAATGTTATTACTAAATTGTGGATTAAACCAGAGCAAGATAAACAAAATCAGATCATGCTCAAAGGATTCAAAAAGTAAAAATATAACCAACAGAATCTATGGTAGAATACGCTCAGTAGATTAATAAAGTTATTTCACAGGCTTTGTATTTTGAAATGTTTTGTAAGTATGTTAAAGAACAATATGACTGGTGATTGAAAAAGTGAGATAAATGTGCGACGTCTGATATGACAGAAAGGCTGAAGAAGCACATTCAATGTAATTTTCCTGGATATAGTTTCAGGTATTAAAGTGTAAGTTCCAATCAGAATTTGAATTATATACTTTAGATTACATTTGTCATACCTTGTGGAGAATGATTGAACAGAAGCAGGTAAGTGGAGAAGCAGTGTAACTGATCAGAAATCTGAACAAACAAACTGACCGTGTCTCGGTTGTTTGGCGCGGAGCGTGTAGAAGATCTGTTCAGAGCGGGTGACATCACCGGTTGTAGTCTGTGTACACAGAGGATGTTGCAGCGCTGATACCGGAACAAATGTGAGAGTAACAGATTTGAAATGGAAACAGAACTGTTACAATTTGTAATCCAATAAGTCCTGAGAAAGTAACAAAATAATATCAAGGATTAGTTATGTTAGAATATCTCAATAAGAGAACTTAGTGGCTGACTTTATTGAATTGGTAAAAGGGAGAGCTAACATTACTTCCCTCAGTGATCCAATAATCAAGCAATGAACTCTGGGAAGTTAGGAAGTTAAATAAGGAGAAATGAGGGGAGGAGGATTTGACTTAAAGGTACAGGATGAGAATGAAATCCTGACAGATCCCCCCTGTCAAGAGCCCCCTCCAGAGGATCGAGGACCAGGCTTCATAGGATAAGAGGCGTGGTAGGCAGACAATAATTCAGGAGCATGCAAGTCTTGAACAGGAATCCACGAATTTTCATCTGCATCATACCCCTTCCAGTGAACCAAGTATTCAAGGGTCCTGCGACGTCTTCGAGAATCCAGAATTTCATCCACCTCATATTCCAGAGGGTCTTCTACAGAGACAGGAACAACATCAATGGGAGGACAATCCTCTCCCTGATAAGGCTTCAAGAGTGAGACATGAAATGTTGGGTGAATATGCATAGTCGAGGGCAAACGTAAGGTTACAGCATTCTCGTTGATGACTTTCGATATAGGGAATGGCCCAATAAACTGATCAGCGAGTTTCTTACAGGGAACAGGCAACTTTATGTTTTTAGTAGATAACCATACCAGGTCATCTATTTTATATTCAGGTGCAGGCTTCCTCTTTTTGTCATAATAGAATTTCTGAGTTTGTTTTGCATTATGTAGGTGATCCTGCAGGCTCGACGTAACTTCTTTTAAGATGTCAGTATATCGAGATACTGATGGAGATTGAGAGCAGGTTAAAGTAGTGGGATAAGTGCGAGGATGATATCCATACGTTGCATAGAAGGGAGAGAGCTTAGTAGAACTGTTAACCGAATTATTGTATGCGAATTCCGCATTTGACAGTAATTCATACCAATTATCTTGGTGGGTGGAAATGAAACATCTGAGATATTGTTCAAGGATTTGGTTAACACGAACTGTAAGTCCATTAGATTGTGGATGAAAAGCTGTTGTAAATCTTAATGATATTTGTAAAGTTTTACACAAGAATCTCCAGAATTTTGAAGTAAATTGAGTACCCCGATCTGACACTATAGATGTAGGTAAACCATGTAACTTTATGACATGGTTATTGAAAGCTATAGCAGTTGCATAAGCTGTGGGTGTTCTTTTCAATGGGATAAAATGAGCCAATCTAGTGAAGTGATCGACTACTACCATTATAGTATTGTGACCTTGTGACATTGGTAGATCTACAATAAAATCTAGAGATATAATATCCCAAGGTTTTTGAGGTATGGGTAATGGTGTTAAATATCCATAGGGTTTATGATGGTCTTTCTTTTTAGTTGCGCAGATCTGACAATTCAGAATATAATCATGAATAAGCAATTTCATGTGAGGCCACCAATATGTTCGATTGATCAGTTCAGTAGTTTTTTCAATGCCAGGATGTCCGGATAAGGGGGTTTCATGGTGTTGTTGAATAATCTGTTTTCTCAAACTGTTTGGTACATATATCAAATCTTTGTACATATAGAGACCTGTTTCTGAGTCAGCAATGCAAACGGGAGGTATTTCATTATCTGTCTGTTGAGCTTGGTATAGGTCTGATGTTGATATAGTTGTGAATCCAATTATTTTAGATGGAGCGATAATATGTGTCAGGTTTTCAGTGTCTTCCATTGACTCAAAGGATCTTGATAGGGCATCTGCCCTGACGTTTTTTGTACCAGGGATATAGGTTAAAGTGAAGTTAAAACGGTCAAGAAATAAAGCCCATCTTACTTGCCTTGATGACAATGTTTTATTTCTTTTAAGGTATTGCAGATTCTTGTGATCTGTGAATACCTGGAATGGTTCTGTGGTACCCTCTAGGAGGTGTCGCCAATGTTCCATTGCTGCTTTCATTGCTAATAATTCTTTATCTCCCACGGAGTAATTACGTTCAGCAGGGGTTAATCTCCTGGAGAAGTAGGCTATATGATGATGAATTTTTTCTCCTTGTATTTGCTGAGAAAGGATAGCTCCAATTCCCACATTTGAAGCATCTACTTCTAGAATATAAAGTTGGTTAGGATCGGGTAACCGTAAAATGGGAGCTATTGTGAATTCTTTCTTTAAGTATTGGAAAGCAAGATCTGCTTTAAGATCCCATATAAATTTTTGTTTTCCGGTTAATTGAGTTAGTGGTTGAACAATTGTGGAAAAATGATTAATAAATTTCCTGTAGAAATTTGTAATCCCTAAAAATCTTTGTAAAGATTTTAGAGTAGTGGGTGTGGGCCAATTTGCTATTGCAATAAGTTTTTCTTGATCCATTTGAATGCCTTTTGGGGATATGATATATCCCAGAAACTTAATAGTGTCTATGTGAAAATGACATTTTTCCATTTTAGCATAGAGTTGATGGTCTCTTAATGTAGCTAAGACCCATCGCACATGTTTTTTATGATCAGCTAGAGTTTTTGAATAGATTAAAATATTGTGAGATAGACGATGACACAAACATCCATCAGTTCTTTAAAGATCTCATTAATAAAGAACTGAAAAGTAGCTGGTGCATTTGTCAGTCCAAAGGGCATGACATTGTATTGGAATAAACCATACCTTGTTTTAAATGCAGTTTTCCACTCATCCCCAGATCTCATCTGAATTAAATTGTATGCTCCTTTTAGATCTAACTTTGTAAAGATAGTTGCGCCATGGAGACGTTCAATTAACTCAGGGATGAGTGGTAAGGGATATCTATTTTTAATAGTGACTGCATTCAACGCACAATAATCTATGATCGGTCTGAGTCTACCATCTTTGTTAGTTACAAAGAATATTGCTGAAGCTATAGGGGATGATGATGGTTAAATGAAACCCTTTCTAAGATTGTCATCTAAGTATTCTCTTAGGTGTTTCAATTCTTTTTGTGAAAGAGGAAAAATCCTTCCAGATGGTACTTCGACTCCGGGTTTAGTATCTATGGGACAATCAAAATGCCTATGTGGTGGGAGTGTTTCAGCATTTTTTAGATTAAATACGTCACTGTAGTCCTTATATTCATCTGGTAAATTTGATGAAATCTGTCCTATTGTTAAATATGGATAACATGTGGTTAAACAGAATTGTGATGTGAATGTTATATTGTTATGAACCCAATTAATAGTTGAGTTATGTTTTTGTAACCAAGGGTAACCAAGGATTATAGGATGTATGGAACTGGGAATTATATCATATGATAAAAATTCTTTATGACCGTCTGGTGTTATAGTTAAAAGTGGTATGGTGTGATGCGTAATGGGACCTTTTAGAATCTGAGTACCATCTATAACTCTCACAAAAACAGGAGAAGATTTCTGTACAATTGGTATTTTATTTAATTTGACAACATATTCATCTATAAAGATTCCATCTGCACCCGAATCAACGATAGCTTCGTTCTGTACTTGTAGATGGTCCCACTGCAATGATAATGTTATAGCAAGATGAGAGGGTTTTTTGAAATAATCAGAAGAACAGTCATGTGTTAACTTACCATTCTTTTGACGTAAGAGGATAGGACAAGAGGCCACATCATGATCTTTATTGGCACAATATAAACACAGATTCGCAAGACGTCTTCGTTGTTTTTCTTCCTGGGTAAGTGGAGCTCGGATGGTACCTATTTCCATGAGTACTGGAGCAGATTGGGATCTTTCTTGATAAGGATGAAATGGTTTTTTAGTAGTAACTTCTTGTTGATGTTTTTCAAACTTCCTCTCACGGTATCTCCTATCCATAGTAATACATAATTTGATCAGAGCTTCTAAGGTTTCTGGAAAATCTACTCTTGAAAGTTCATTCTTTACAATACATAACCATACTAGTCCAAAACCGAACTTAAAACTTTTACCTGTTCAATCTCACTCATAATTTCATTATTTGATATTATAATATCTAATTTTCTAACTATTTTATGGTTCTTTGGATTTAATAATAATATTTTTAAAAAAGACAACTGCGCCACGCACATCCGAGTGAAAACTTATTTGTCCGAACGATTAGAATATTTCAGAACAAATGCATTCAGATTAGTATGCTATCATTAAGGATTTGATTTGGATATTCAAATCGGTCCGAAGCTCCACATTCGATCAAATTCGTCTGAATCCGGAACGAAATAAAACGCACATGTCTATTACACCTTCACACATCTGCAAGCACACATACATACATACACCCTCACACTCTCACACACCTGCAGGCACACATACATACACTCTCACACATCTGCAGGCACACATACATACATACACCCTCACACGCTCACACATCTGCAGGCACACATACATACATACACCCTCACACTCTCACACTCCTGCAGGCACACATACATACATACATACACTCTCACACATCTGCAGGCGCACATACATACATACACCCTCACACGCTCACACATCTGCAGGCACACATACATAGATACACTCTCACACATCTGCAGGCACACACACATACATACACCCTCACGCTCTCACATATCTGCAGGCACACATACATACATACATACATACACCCTCATGCTCTCACACATCTGCAGGCACACATACATACATACACCCTCACACTCTCACACATCTACAGGCACACATACATACATACACCCTCACACTCTCACACATCTGCAGGCACACACACATGCATACACCCTCACGCTCTCACACATCTGCAGGCACACATACATACATACACCCTCACACACCTGCAGGCACACATACATACATACACTCTCACACATCTGCAGGCACACATACATACATACACCCTCACACGCTCACACATCTGCAGGCAAACATATATACATACAAACACACCCATGTGCACGCACATACACACTTGTTATCTTAGTCTACTAATTTTGTAAACACATGAAAAACAAATGAATCCTATAAGAAACATGATTTTTTTTTTTATGATTTCGATGTAGTTACTTGAATTTCTGAGAGGGAAGGGAAATTAAGAAAAAAGTAAGATGTGACATAGTTAATCAATTTCTGAATACAGGATTTTTTGCTTAAAGGGAAATTAAACTTGTCATGATACAGGCAGAGTTTATAAGTTACTTCGATTATCAGTTTACTTTGATCTCTTGGTATCCTTTATTGGAAAGCATGTAGGTAAGTTCAGTAGCATGTATGTGAGTGGAACATTATATGGCAGCAGTTTTGCATGAATGCTTTTAACAATGTTATACATTGTGCAAACACTACTGCTCAAAAGCATTCTTGCAAAAATACAATATAATAAAATATTTAATATTTTATGCTTTTACCATTAATTTAAATTTAGGAGCTTAAAGGAAGAACATGCACCACTTAATGGTATCTTGTTAAGCTTATATTTACTAAAGGTTGGACGGACAATGGGAGACGTCTCCACTCCTGCCCACCCGACATCGTGGCTAGCAGACAGCAATACCAGTCACATGGTCCATTAAGCTTTTTGCACAGCATTGGGGTTAGCACTAGGGATGGGCGAATGTTTGTACAACATTCTAACATTAGCTTAATGTAACAGTATTTCTAATGCTATCTTTAAATGTAATATTCTATTTGATTTTTTCTAATAATTCAATTCAAATTATGCAATATTCAAATTAGAAAAATTTGAATTTATATATTTGTAATAGTACTTCTAATGCTTTCTTTAAATATAATATTAGAATTATGCAATATTCGAAATAGAAACATTCAAATTGATATATTTGTACCTATTAAGTATCAATTTACTAAATTCCCTACCACATGAACTATTGAACGTCTGAACCGTATTTATTAAATTGAATGTGACATTCAAAATTTCAAATGTTACATTTGAAATTTCAAATGTGGACATTTGATCTAATTATTAACATTTGAAAAACTGTAAATAGCATTTGATTATGGAATATTCGTTCTTATCAACATTCGATTAAGTAAATCGAATTTCTACAATAATTCGAATTAGAATATAAACACATTCGTCCACCCCTAGTTAATACAACACTAAAATTATGTGTTTGTGTGTGTGTATATCAGGGCTCAAAATTTCCACTAGCCCACTAGCCATTGGTGAGTGGAAATTTAACAGTTGTGAGTGAAACTTAGTGAGTGAATGTCTACAATTATCTAAAGGGATATTATATATCCATGAAAGGGCAAGGATATGTTATTTCTCTAGGGCTATAGGGACCCCATTTGTGCTTAAACTGTTACTTCTGAGAGGGTAAACAGGGGATAGCCAATCACAAGAGACAAATGTGTGCAGGCTCCAATCAGCAATTAGCATACAAAGAGAGAAGCGCTCTACCAGGAACGAACAACTGCTCAGTGGCTTGTTCTATGGCTATTTACCACCTGGAGGCAGCCTCTTTTAGACCAGTGTGCTTTTCACAGAAGAAAACTTTCCTGAAGTATATCAGTCTGATCCCGCCAAGTAAGGTCAGTCCAGCCCCGAAATACCAGGCAATTCTCCTCTGAACAAGGAACATGACAACCCCAGACAATCGTTTCGGCCTCCTATGGGCCTCGTCAGTGAGGTGCAGCCACATTCCTCTAAGCACACTGGGCAAGGAGTCCACGTCTGGTTTCCCCCATCACCCATAGGGAGACTTCCCCAGGGTTATAATAATTTGCATACAAAGAGAGAAGCGCTCTACCAGGAACGAACAACAGCTCAGTGGCTTGTTCTTTGGCGATTTACCACCTGGAGGCAGCCTCTTTTAGACCAGTGTGCTTTTCACAGAAGAAAACTTTCCTGAAGTATATCAGTCTGATCCCGCCAAGTAAGGTCAGTCCAGCCCCGAAATACCAGGCAATTCTCCTCTGAACAAGGAACATGACAACCACAGACGATCGTTTCGGCCTCCTATGGGCCTCGTCAGTGAGGTGCAGCCACATTCCTCTAAGCACACTGGGCAAGGAGTCCACGTCTGGTTTCCCCCATCACCCATAGGGAGACTTCCCCAGGGTTATAATAATTTGCATACAAAGAGAGAAGCGCTCTACCAGGAACGAACAACAGCTCAGTGGCTTGTTCTATGGCGATTTACCACCTGGAGGCAGCCTCTTTTAGACCAGTGTGCTTTTCACAGAAGAAAACTTTCCTGAAGTATATCAGTCTGATCCCGCCAAGTAAGGTCAGTCCAGCCCCGAAATACCAGGCAATTCTCCTCTGAACAAGGAACATGACAACCCCAGACGATCGTTTCGGCCTCCTATGGGCCTCGTCAGTGAGGTGCAGCCACATTCCTCTAAGCACACTGGGCAAGGAGTCCACGTCTGGTTTCCCCCATCACCCATAGGGAGACTTCCCCAGGGTTATAATAATTTGCATACAAAGAGAGAAGCGCTCTACCAGGAACGAACAACAGCTCAGTGGCTTGTTCTATGGCGATTTACCACCTGGAGGCAGCCTCTTTTAGACCAGTGTGCTTTTCACAGAAGAAAACTTTCCTGAAGTATATCAGTCTGATCCCGCCAAGTAAGGTCAGTCCAGCCCCGAAATACCAGGCAATTCTCCTCTGAACAAGGAACATGACAACCCCAGACGATCGTTTCGGCCTCCTATGGGCCTCGTCAGTGAGGTGCAGCCACATTCCTGTAAGCACACTGGGCAAGGAGTCCACGTCTGGTTTCCCCCATCACCCATAGGGAGACTTCCCCAGGGTTATAATAATTTGCATACAAAGAGAGAAGCGCTCTACCAGGAACGAACAACAGCTCAACAACAACAGTGGCTTGTGGTCATGTTCCTTGTTCAGAGGAGAATTGCCTGGTATTTCGGGGCTGGACTGACCTTACTTGGCGGGATCAGACTGATATACTTCAGGAAAGTTTTCTTCTGTGAAAAGCACACTGGTCTAAAAGAAGCTGCCTCCGGGTGGTAAATCGCCATAGAACAAGCCACTGAGCTGTTGTTCGTTCCTGGTAGAGCGCTTCTCTCTTTGTATGCAAATCCAATCAGCAATTAGCTCCCACTAGTGTAGGATATGTGCGTATTCATTTTCAACAAGGGATACCAAGTGAACTAAGTGCATTTGAAGTGAATTTAAAAGTGTTTTAAAATTATATGCTCTATCTTATGCTTGTAAGTTCAATTTTTACTTTTCTATCCCTTTAATTTATTACTGTATGTAGCATTATTTAATTTATGGCATAAAACAAAAACTATATTAAAAAAAATTACTGCACAATAAGGTGTTTCACATTGGCTAAAATAGTGGTCAGTAACATTTTGAGCTGGCTAGTAGCTTAGGGCTTGACATGTGTGTGTGTGTGTGTATATATATATATATATATATATATACATATATATATATATATATATATATATACATATATATATATATATATATATATATATATATTAAACTCTTCGGAATGTAAATGCCAGTGAGCACAAAACAAATAAAAAATAACCGCCTAGAATTAACCTAACAAGTGAATGCCCTTGGTTTGTTTAAATCTTTATTTTGTTCAACTTGAAGAAAAATAAACAGACTAATATTTGGAAGCTTATGAGTTTTCTTAACATTATAAGACATCCTTTTTGTACACACAATGCAGAGAAAGCCTGGAATATTAAAGCCTAGCCAGTCAGCTCAGCATCACTCATTGCTTGTAAATGAGTTCCCCACTCTCTCTCCATCACACTTTGAAATTAGCATGTCGAGAAAGTGACAGGTAGAAAAATCAATCCTTGTATATCTGCATATTCTACTTTGGCTCCTAAATGGCTCAGTCTTCATCCAGCTCATACACTTCCTTAGTGTCGCTTTATAGCTATTATTCTCTTGCCGCAACAAAACTAAAAAGGTCAGGGATTGCAAATTACTGCTCTCGAATGCGAAATTGGATACTATAAAAATGCAAAATAGATAAAGGTTATAAACTGTTATATGGTCGTGCAAGTGATAAAGAAAAACACAGAGTCACAGACAAGTCCAATTTGATTTTGTCTGTGACTGATTTAGACTTTGAAACTAGTCACAAAATTCTATTGAAGGAAAATGCGCTCGTGCCCAGTGCTGATCCTGCAGTTTAGAGTGATGTGCTACACAGATGGGGAAATAGAAACACAAAAAGCTGTTAATGAGGTTTATAAATTATACTGTGATTCAAAGACAATGTTTACACGTCTGGTTAATACAAAAACAGATGTAGTAATAGAAATAAAAGTTTATTTTTGTCAAGTATGATTCAAGTTTATGTTTGGCTTTCATGTGATGCAAAAAGCTGTAATTGCTCTTAGATTCATTAAAAGGTATTTCAATTCATAATTTAGAATGAAAGTATCGAGAGGGCAAAATAAGATTAGTTAAACAGACAACAAATCTCGTTTTTTTTTCTGTGATGCTTTTAAAGGATTCAAGTTGTATGCAGGGAACATCAGTATACTCTGTGCTTCAGTATTGCATTTTACTGGCTGTACACTTCCCAGTTTAAAATTTAAAAAATGTGCTGTTTTAATTTGTTCAATTTATTTTTAGCTACTTAACTGCGGATAACAACACACGGTTGTCATCCACACAATTATTTAAGTGCATTTGACAACTATGTATCGTAGTCATCCTGGGGGGTTCAGAGCTGATTTGGCCCCCCTGGTGCACTTACCAGAGGATGCAAGGTGGCCAAGTGACCTGGCATTGCTGGGGAATCCACAGATCACGTTACCATGCCCACAAAATGTCAGAAACCCAGCAGTGGGCTGCTGCAGGGAGCTTAAAGGGACAGCATACTATAAAATTGTTTTTCCCTTAATGTGTTTCCAATCACTTTTTTTACTAGCTGCAGAGGTATGAGATTTGCTTTTTTAAGGCTTATTTGTGTATATGAATTAGCTGATTTCGTGTTTTCAAGCCACAACCTAATAAAATGGGTTGAGCTTGTAGGTATAATCAGATCTCATTACTTTATCACATTGTGTACATATACCTGCTTCTTTATCTTATATCTGTCAATAAACAGCATCATCAATACTTGGAGAGAACAATGGAAAATTAATATTACGTTATCTCTTCTATAACCCACTGGGAGTGTAATTTCTTCTACTGGCTGTGTTAACACAGCTTGGCCTTGAGGCCAAAAACTTTCAGGATGGGTGGGGATACCACAGGCTAAATAAATTATTTCAAATGCCAATATAAGTATAATAGAAATGCTTGTAAACAATGTAATACACTCCAGTAGGTAAAGTGGATCATTGGGAACAAATTAAAGGGGAGAATTTTTTTGAGTAAACTGTTCCTTTAAGGGACAGTAATTTATGTTGGATAACATGGAAGCCAAAAGCCAGAATTATAAGGAGTTAAACATATAGCTGGAGTGGCCTCCCAGACCCAATGCATTATTACTCCTCAGTTAAATGTGGTCAGTGATCTATTCAGTGGAATTCATACATATCCACCAAAGATGGTCATGTTCTGCCTAGGAATTGCACATAAATCTGCCAAGTATTTGAATGTAACTAGGGGGGGTTAATCACAATCTATAGTTTGATAATTGCCTGCATGTTACCAGTTACAGATAAGCCCTTTTTATGTAGACACAATCACAATCAGTCATTTTCACTGTTTAGCAGAAGCCCTGTTTTTATTATTGATTTTGCTCACACTGACATTACCCTTGCCATACTGGATGAAGTGTCACCAAACAGATACAAATGTAACCTGTTTAATCAGTTAAAATAATAAACTTACTTGCCAACTATACCTATAATGCTACAGTTCAACTACTTTAGTAAGACATACACAAATACCTCTAAGGTTCTAAGGTAATATGCAAACAACAAGCTAATTGCACACACGTTACCTAATACCTTCACTACACACTTCATTTGATGGCGTAATATGATACACCTTTGATATCACAATATCAAAAAATTAACAAGGTAAATAAAAATGTTGTTTTTTTGGGAGATAGCAATTTGAGATTTGAGGGATATTTACATAAAACATATTCACAATGCGATAGAGGTGCATTAACATTAGCGCACAAGCGATATAAGAGTATCACGGGCGCGTTAATTTGTGTGCGCATTACAGTACAGTACAAAACATAATTATTATAGTCTGTAGGGAGGGACTAGATAAACAGCATCTACTCATACTTTGAAAACAAAGCCTAAGAGTTGAAAACACTGTATACAACAGAGGACAGATATTTACTTCTAAATTGCATAGGTGATTTAACTACTCCAACAGATTCATTTATTTTTGTCCCAGTTTACTTTTGATGGTCACTCATTTTCTCAATCTGTGTAATTGTTGTATTTTATCGGTACCAGCACAAATAATGTATAACTTTATAAGTGAACAATCTCCAATTTTTTTTATAGAACTATGTATTTTTTTATTCTTGTTTAATAGATAAAACCATTATATATGCAGTATGTCACTATGTGAGTGTCTATATGCAATGTATATATATGAGATAGGAGCTTACCTTGTATCATCATTTTTTCGTTTGATTATATTGAACCTGGCACACAAAAGAAAAAATATTTTAGCAAGGCTATTCATTTGCACATGATGTGAAATACACTGTTTTGTCATTCAGCATCAAGAGTTAATACTGCCTTATCTCCAGTGTATTTTATTTTGTTAGTCGCTTGTATCTGTAAATAAATATTTATATTGCTCATGGTGTCAACTAAGCAGATAGAGAAATATACTTTTGTTATTACTAATTCACAGTTGAATAGGTGTGAGAATGAAAATTTAGAATTTTTGAAAGCTCCATCAATCTGATCAAGAGCCCGCCAAGGCTTCTAATCTTTCATTTTCTTTGAAGAATCCTGGGAACGATCTTCATGGATTTAGAGGATAAATGAGTAAGGATTACAAGACTGTGAGGGATTTATTGGGAGCAATGATGCATTGTCAGTTCTGATGACATAATGTGAGAGCTGTAAAAATGAAACATTAACAAAACACCCATTGTGCATTGTAAGACGCCATCTTAAACATACCTCTATATCCAGCTCAAGCCAAAATATTCTGTCTGCTGTGCTGTCTTATTCCTAAACACGTGCCTCAGTTTGTTAGACCCCCTACACATGTGCATTGGGAGGGGGCAAGAGCCACTTAGAATTTTGGCCCTTTTATCTAAGCATAAGCACCCACCTGAGTTACCTTTTTCTTAATACCAAATAGCCATCATGTTTAAAATGCTTTGAAGCTCATGTGTACAACTCCTGCTGCACTTGATGCCACTGATATTATTATTATTATTATTATTATTATTATTTGGTGAGTTCTTATTTTAAAAAGCTTCCTGATACATTTTGTTTTTTAACATGAGAGACTTTAGAAACTGTAAGAGAAAAGGATTATGGAAAGAGGACTGCTTAAAGTGAAGGTAAACTTTGATGAATGAAAGTCTGTTTTTTTTTTAAATACTATTAAAAAAGGGGCACTTTCATTCACAAAGCAGCTGTTTTGATTGAAAACTTACCTTTGTACTTTGCACAGCCAGAGCAGCTTCCCCAATCCAGAGATCCTCTCTTTACACATCATCAATGAGCTGTGCCCCTGTTTTTAATAGTATTTTTAAAAAACGGGCTTTTATTCATCAAAGTTTACCTTCACTTTAATATGCATGTTTTAAAATAAAAGGTCTCATTACTATTTTTTCTACTTTTCAAAACCAAAACTAATCAATTAACTTTTGAAAAAACTGTTATAAATAAAAATATATACAGTGCATTATTTAGATACCTACAATTTGCAATATGAATACAATATACTTGTGTTGTGTTTGCAAAACTATCACTTGCAAACACTAATGAGAATTCAGATTTAGAATGTTTGCACAACAGACAACGGTTATAGAATTGGACTCAAATAATTATTTTACGGAAGCAAATAGTTGCCCAGAAAAAGAGAAAATCTTCTCCAAATCCTTTATCTGATTTGATCAAAACAGTCACTTATTGTTATTATGTAATGCGCCACTTGACAGATCCAGGGTTAACTTTCTGCACATACACACTTTGAAGTTAATCCTTCTGTATCATCTCTAAAATTCTGTGTGATTTTCCCTTCCTTGATAAAACTCACACTATCTTTAGATGTTACGCAAAAATGGCACAACAAAAAGCTATAGGAATCTCATTAAACACACTTTCATTTACAAAAAAAAGTATTAACCCACATGAGCTTCTAGATCAACTCTCAGGGGGGTGTTTATACTATTTGTCTGAAAAATTTTTTTATTAAGTAAAGCTTCTACAATATATTTATGCATAAAAAAATCACAAGATAAGTTCTTTAATGAAGTTTTAAGAAATAAAACATTTACTGTTACAGAAGAATATTATGTGCTATATAAAGAGAACTTTTGTGCGATTTTTGTACCTATTTTGTGGCATTACACTGGAATACACAGGGTCAGATTATGGGTGGAGCACTAAAAGTTACGTGCATGCGAAAAGGGGTTTATTGCACAATCATAATTTACGCTAGAATGATTATCACCTCCTCAGAGTTCTGGTTAACTGTTTCATGAAACAAAAAATGACACAAAACACATAAAATACATTACAAAGTACAATTACACTCATAATAACACTATCTAATAAAAAGTATTAAAAAAATTACTGCACAAAAAAAGTTATAAGGGCTCAAAATATGAGGTCTCAGGTGTTTGAAAGAAAAAAAAGGGGGTAGGCAAAGGGCTTTACCATAGAGATATATACTGTATATACACAAAATGATGGATAAGCACTAAGGTATAAGGTTCAATTGAAAGTTAAAGTATATGATACACAGATAATAATGTCCAGTATACAAAATTTGAAGTGGAGGCTTTGACAACTGCAGGAGGCCGAAACGTGTCATCTGTGTTCTGATAACCCTTCTAGTTTGCTATATATGTGTTATGAATGTTTAAATTTATATTAATAAACACAAGTTTTAATATAATACTCTTTTTGTGCTCCGCTTCAAATTTTGTATACTGGACTCTATCTGACCCAAAGAAGCATAGAGCACTCCCCACAGGGTAACACCCTGAATGCTCACCCCCTGAGCTGACCAGGAGCTGCAATAGAGAGGTTTCCCACTGAGACGCCGTGTTTTACTAGCAGCATTTAGGGCTGCTTGCATAGGAGACCACAGCAGGGAGTATTGTCCAAACCGCTGATGATGTCCAAAGAGGGAGTTTTCCAGGAATGCTAAATCCCCGCAAAGCATTAGGTGCTAACACAAGCAGAACGGATCTCCAGTGAATTAGATTCCTCCTCCCCAAGACTGGACACCACATACTTCTGTGGACAGATCACATACTTCTGTGGACAGATCGAATTTGCTGGCTAAAACACTATTTCATCTGGCATCAGGTAAAGATTGTGCACGCCCCCAGTGACATCTGAAGAGGGAGGTACATAGAGGAACACACTCGATTCTTGGAACCTGAAATTGTTTGTCTATAACAAAGAGGTACGGATCGTAAGTCGATAAGTTCCCTTCTCTCCAGGACCAGATGATCACGCTATGAAGTGGTTTGGGCAAGCTGTGACTCTGTTTCATCTTTACCTCCCATTGTGTTTGGTTATCAAGGCTTTCAATAACGGCTGTCTGACTGTACACTACATGTGATTACCTGACAATAATTGGGCAACCTACTCACAGGGACACCTCGGTATACTTAGTTGTACCACCCACTACAGAGATTGTGTGTTGCAAGGAGAACTCTTTTGTTTTCTTGTTTACAAAGATAACAATGCCCGGGACCAAGGTGTCAGTATGCAAATAAAGGTCATATCTAGTCATAAGTATGCTGAAGTGAAAAAATTACTTATTTAATATATAATAGTGAGAATACATATAAAGGTGGCCCTTGTTTTACAACTGTTCAATTGACACCGTTTCAGAATAACAACCTTTTTTTCCAGTCATATGACTGCTATTGGAAAGCATTGAGAAGCAGTGCATTTATTAAAATAGCCTGTAGGTGGAGTTGTCCGCTTGTGTTGCAGCAAAGCCAAGCAAGCTGAAATTAATCAGTTTGACCAGACCTGAGCTATCGAGCAGATTTCAAAGGAACAAGATCTTCCTGTCTATAAATCAGTCCAGAATGGAATGCATAGAAAGAACTGTTTGCAGAAAAATGCAAGTGAAGTCTGTGTTGTGTGATTATTTTATTAGGTTTATAATGCTGTTTAGCAAATGTTTTTGTTAATTTAACTTAGTTTAATTATATATTCTGTGTTGTGTGATTATTTTATTAGGTTTATAATGCTATTTAGCATTTAAATTCATTACAAAGCTTTAAAAATAATGTATTAGGTGTTATTATGACAATTTTGATAGGGGCCTGGAACCTATCTCCCTCACTTCCCATTGACTTACATTATAAACTGCGTTTCAATTTACAACAGTTTCGATTTACAACCATTCCTTCTGGAACCTAACCCCGGCGTAAACTGAGGGCTACCTGTATAATGCACATTTCTGCAAGGATACATAGTAAAAAACAGTATCACTGGGTGTCCCCAGCATATAAAACTCTAATAGACGTCAGTCCATGACATAGAATGAACCAAGCACTTGTCAATAGTGTCCAGTTTTAGACAAAATGTGCCTTCCGAGTATAGGTAAACTGTAAACTTGAATACAGATGCAGCAGGCTTATAAGCAAGCATTTAGAAATGCAAAGCTTTTAAGCAGATAGATTAAGCAGTTCATGCAAAAGGATTTCCTTGTAAGAAACATAGGGTTAATGTAAATACTGATGTCCTCAGCATAAATTTCACGTGCAAGGTATAAGGAGTAATACCGGCACCTAAGGACAACAGTCTCTATGAGCGATCTCACCCAGTCCTGCGGGAATGTATGCACAAGTGATCCTCCTCATCAGCATGGTATGCCATCCCTTCCGTTGAAAAAGACAGCGCTTCAAATGCAAGGCATCCCAGCAGTATGCCATCTAGGGGTCGATCCGATATAAAGCGTCGCCCGCAAAAGCCGGTGACGCCAATATTTGCGCGGATTTGGTATCACATATACGGCGTAACCTAGAAGTTACGCGCGTATATTTCTGCCATCGCCCGCAGTTTTTTGGGCCATAGGCAGGTATACCAAACCCGCGCAGTTTGGTATCCAATATGCAGCGTAAGGACTTACGTGGCGAAAATGGAGAAAACTTACTCCATTTTCACCTCGCCACAAAAAGCAGCCGTAAGAAGCCTTACGCTGACTATTGGAGCCCCGTAACTCCCTAAACTAACTAGAAAATAAACCTAACACCTAACGCATGCGCAATGTCTATCTCCCTGTCAACCGCGATCTGCTAAAATAAACCTAACACCTAACGCATGCGCAATGTCTATCTCCCTGTCAACCGCGATCTGCTAAAATAAACCTAACACCTAACGCATGCGCAATGTCTATCTCCCTGTCAACCGCGATCTTCTAAAATAAACCTAAAACCTAACGCATGCGCAATATCTATCTACCTGTCAACCGCGATCCCCCCCCCCCCCCCCGAAATCCCTAATAAAGTTATTACCCCCTAAACCGCCGCTCCCGGACCCCGCCGCCATCTACATAAACTAACCCCCTACTGTGAGCCTCTAAAACCGCCGCCATCTACCTTATCTATCCCCTAATCTGACCCCTTACACCGCCGCCACCTATATAAAAATGATTAACCCCTAATGTAAGCCCCTTACACCGCCGCCATCTCTATTAAAATGATTAACCCCTAATTTAATCTACCTACCCCGCCGCCAGCTATATTATCTATATTAACCCTAAGTATATTATAGTTAATATAGGTATTACATTATATATATTAACTATATTAACCCTAATTATATTAGGGTTAATATAGTTAATATAGTTACTATAGTATTTATATTAACTATATTAACTCTATCTAACCCTAACTAAATTTATATTAAATTAATCTAATTCATTTATAAACTAAAATGTTCCTATTTAAATCTAAATACTTACCTATAAAATAAACCCTAAGATAGCTACAATATAATTAATAATTACATTGTAGCTATGTTAGGGTTAATATTTATTTTACAGGTAAATTGTTAATTATTTTAACTAGGTATAATAGATATTAAATAGTTATTAACTATTAAATATCTACCTAGTTAAAATAATTACCCAATTACCTGTAAAATAAATCCTAACCTAAGTTACAAATACACCTACACTATCAATAAATTTAATAAACTACTAACATCTATCTAAAAATACAATTAAATTAACTAAACTAAATTACAAAAAAAACCAAACACTAAATTACAAAAAATAAAAAAAAGATTACAAGATATTTAAGCTAATTACACCTATTCTAAGCCCCCTAATAAAATAATAAACCCCCAAAATAAAAAAAATTCCCTGCCCTATTCTAAATTCAACAAATTTCAAAGCTCTTTACCTTACCAGCCCTTAAAAGGGCCTTTTGTGGGGCATGCCCCAAAGAATTCAGCTCTTTTGCATACAAGAAATACAATACCCCCCCCCATTACAACCCACCACCCACATACCCCTATTCTAAACCCACCCAAACCCCCCTTAAAAAAGCCTAACACTACCCCCCTGAAGATCTCCCTACCTTGTCTTCACCACACCGGGCCGAACTCCTGATCCGATCCGGGCGATGTCTTCCTCCAAGCGGCAAAGAAGAATTCTTCCTCCGGCGATGTCTTCCTCCAAGCGGCAAATAAGAATTCTTCCTCCGGCGACGTCTTCCTCCAAGCGGCAGCAAAGTCTTCATTCTTCCGGCGGCATCTTCAATCTTCTTTCTTCGCTCCGCCGCCGCGGAGCATCCATCCCGGCCGACTGCTGAACTTGGAATGATGTACCTTTAAATGACGTCATCCAAGATGGCGTCCGCCGAATTCTGATTGGCTGATAGGATTCTATCAGCCAATCGGAATTAAGTTAAAAAAATCTGATTGGCTGATTGAATCAGCCAATCAGATTCAAGTTCAATCCGATTGGCTGATCCAATCAGCCAATCAGATTGAGCTCGCATTCTATTGGCTGTTCCGATCAGCCAATAGAATGCGAGCTCAATCTGATTGGCTGTTCGGATCAGCCAATCGGATTGAACTTGAATCTGATTGGCTGATTCAATCAGCCAATCAGATTTTTTTAACTTAATTCCGATTGGCTGATAGAATCCTATCAGCCAATCGGAATTCGGCGGACGCCATCTTGGATGACGTCATTTAAAGGTACCTCATTCCAAGTTCAGCAGTCGGCCGGGATGGATGCTCCGCGGCGGCGGAGCGAAGAAAGAAGATTGAAGATGCCGCCGGAAGAATGAAGACTTTGCTGCCGCTTGGAGGAAGACGTCGCCGGAGGAAGAATTCTTCTTTGCCGCTTGGAGGAAGACATCGCCCGGATCGGATCAGGAGTTCGGCCCGGTGTGGTGAAGACAAGGTAGGGAGATCTTCAGGGGGGTAGTGTTAGGCTTTTTTAAGGGGGGTTTGGGTGGGTTTAGAATAGGGGTATGTGGGTGGTGGGTTGTATTGGGGGGGGGGGATTGTATTTGTTGAATGCAAAAGAGCTGAATTCTTTGGGGCATGCCCCACAAAAGGCCCTTTTAAGGGCTGGTAAGGTAAAGAGCTTTGAAATTTGTTTAATTTAGAATAGGGCAGGGAATTTTTTTTATTTTGGGGGTTTATTATTTTATTAGGGGGCTTAGAATAGGTGTAATTAGCTTAAAAATCTTGTAATCTTTTTTTTATTTTTTGTAATTTAGTGTTTGTTTTTTTTTGTAATTTAGTTTAGTTAATTTAATTGTATTTTTAGATAGATGTTAGTAGTTTATTAAATGTATTGATAGTGTAGGTGTAGTTGTAACTTAGGTTAGGATTTATTTTACAGGTAATTGGGTAATTATTTTAACTAGGTAGATATTAAATAGTTAATAACTATTTAATAGCTATTATACCTAGTTAAAATAATTAACAATTTACCTGTAAAATAAATATTAACCCTAACATAGCTACAATGTAATTATTAATTATATTGTAGCTATCTTAGGGTTTATTTTATAGGTAAGTATTTAGATTTAAATAGGAACATTTTAGTTTATAAATGAATTAGATTAATTTAATATAAATTTAGTTAGGGTTAGATAGAGTTAATATAGTTAATATAAATACTATAGTAACTATATTAACTATATTAACCCTAATATAATTAGGGTTAATATAGTTAATATATATAATGTAATACCTATATTAACTATAATATACTTAGGGTTAATATAGATAATATAGCTGGCGGCGGGGTAGGTAGATTAAATTAGGGGTTAATCATTTTAATAGAGATGGCGGCGGTGTAAGGGGCTTACATTAGGGGTTAATAATTTTAATATAGATGGCGGCGGTGTTAGGGGCTCACTTTAGGGGGTTATAGATATAATATAGCTGGCGGCGGGGTACGGGAGCGGCGGTTTAGGGGTTAATAATTTTATTAGGTTGCGGCGGGGTAAAGGAGCGGCGGTTTAGTGGTTAATAGCATTTTTATTGTTAGGCTAGTGAGGGGGGATAGCGGATAGAGGGTTAGACAGTGCGGGCTATGTTAGGGAGGCGTGTTAGACAGTGCGGGCTATGTTAGGGAGGCGTGTTTGACAGTGCGGGCTATGTTAGGGAGGCGTGTTAGACAGTGCGGGCTATGTTAGGGAGGCGTGTTAGACAGTGCGGGCTATGTTAGGGAGGCGTGTTAGACAGTGCGGGCTATGTTAGGGAGGCGTGTTAGACAGTGCGGGCTATGTTAGGGAGGCGTGTTAGACAGTGCGGGCTATGTTAGGGAGGCGTGTTAGACAGTGCGGGTGTTTTAGACTTTAGTCAGGTTTTATAGGGGCCGGCAGATTCTAACGTGGCGCAAGTCACTGGCGACGCCAGAAATTTGTACTTACGCAGATTTCTGGACATCGCTGGTTTGTGAGACTTACGGCACGTTAGCATCTGACGGCGACTTATATGGGATGGCTCGAGTTGCGAGCTGAAACTGCGGGCGACGCCGGTTCCCTCGCTTGCGCCGCAAACTGCGATCGATATCGGATCGCGCCCCTAGTGGCTGACACTCATAATGAGATTGTAAGGGGTTGCTTATATGGTTTTAGCTGGAAGAACGATCCACAGCATAACTTATGTTCATTTTGCAAAAGGCAATTATTTGGCAAACACCTTACATGAGCTTAAGTGTTTACAATACATCCTCTTATAAATAAAAACAAAAAAGCAACTTCCATATAATAATGAACATTAATAAAACTATAAATGTTGAAATTGAAAAACATTATCCTAAAAAATAATAAAGAATAAAGAGAGAAAGCAGTAAATAAACCAGATACCTCCACTTTGTATGTAATTCTTGTATGTTATTAATAATATAGAAACCTATTTCCTAAGGTCTATATTGAAATAGTGATTTAACTACTCCTATATAACCAAATAAGCTCACACTCAATCTCAAAATAGATTAGAATGTACTAATTAAAAATTCAAAGATTTGTGTTAACTCCACCTGAAATTACAGATGAACCACAGTACCTATAAGAAGGTGCCACATGTAACCTCCCTATTTAAACCAAAGGGATCATAGAGTCCAATTTTTGGATCCATAGTGCTTCTTTTTCAAACAGCAATTTTTGCCTATTACCTCCTCTTCTCAGAGGACCTATACCATCCACTACCTGAAACTTCAATTGACTCTTATTGTGTCCATACAGTGTAAAATGGTGGGCAACTGGGGCAGAAGGATCTAATTTACCTATCGCTGTCTTATGTTGCCTAATCCTATCTTTTATGCATTTTGTTGTTTACTCCAATGTATGGCAAGCCACATAGGCATTTAATTACATAAACAACAAATTGTGACTCACAAGTGTAGTGACCTCTAATGGGCAGATGCTTCCCAGATCTAGAATGAGTTACAGTGTTACCTGTTTGAATCAAATTGCACTGTGCACAATTATTACAAGGGAAGATTCCATTTAATATACTGTAACTGGACTATACTGAGCAGTTGCATTTCTACTTGAGCCCATATCAGCCTTGACCAAATTATCTCTCAAATTATGATTTCTTTTGTAAGAGAATAAGGGAAAATCTCTAAAGGTAGATGCCAACGTCCTATCCTCTGATAACAATTGCCAGTGTCTCTTAAAGATGTGTTTCAATTTTTTGATATGATAGCCATATGGTACAACAAAGGGAATTCTGCCCCCCAAATTCTGCTCTCAAACCTTTTGAAAACGTCATTGAATTTTTTATTCAATCTTGATTCATCAATAATGATCCTTTTCGCCCTTAAGAGTTGGCTGAAAAGAAGGCTCTTGAGAGGCTGGGGTGGGTGAAAGCTTATAAATTCAAGAAGGTTATTTCTATTGGTCTTTTTTCTGTAAACATCTGTAGACAAAGAATTACCCCCTCTTAATACTGTAGTGTCTAGAAAAATTTAAAATTATTATCATATTCCATAGTAAATTGGAGATTTTCATCAAATTTGTTACGTTCCTCAAAGAACTCCAATAGGGAATTGAGATCACCTGTCCAGAACATAAAGACGTCATCTATGTATATCTTCCAAAATGTACAATGTCTTTTAAAGTTATCATGTGTATATAGAAAATTTTGTTAGAACTTATGTACAAAGAGAGTTGCATATGTGGGGGCCATATTTGCCCCCATTGCAGTACCTTTGGTTTGTTAGTGAAATTAATCTTCAAAGAGGAAATAATTCCTTGTCAACATTATCTCCAGAAAGTCCATGATAAACATCTGTTCTCTGGGGGAATAATCCTTGCAGAATTGTGCATTATATATAAATTCTAAAAATAAACACAATCAGATAAAACTGTGTGTAAGAGCTGCGACAACTTGATGTTAATATGTGGATATGAGTAAACAACGTGCAAAGGAGTGTAAAATTAATAATTGAAATCTGTCAAATTAATCAAATATTCACAACAATACTAACTAATAAAAAGTCCAATATTAAGTGTAAATAAAAAAGTGCAAATTAGAAAGTGTAAATAAATATAAATGTGAATGTAATAGAATATTACGCAATTATTCAATAACTCATAAAAAAATTATAAAAAATTAATTGATAAATAATATAAAGTCCAGTTCCAAACCCTCGACAGTCTATAGCCATCCGTGATGTGAAGTGTTAGTCAAGTCTAAAGTTGAAACGTGCCATGACAAGTGGTAGGGGCTAGCAGTAGGCTGCTCTCTCAAACGGGGGCAGATAGTCAAACAATCTCCTAAAAAATAGGAACAAAATGAGGCGCCTGATGGTGTGATATCGTAAAGACCATTAATGAGGATGGTATAACGACAACTAGATACTAACAAAGGGCGTTGCACTTCCATATATGAATTCTCACTATTATATATTAAATAAGTCATTTTTTAACTTCAGCATACATATGACTAAATATGACCTTTATTTGCATACTGACTCCTTGTTAGTGTGGGGACATTTATATATTGAGTGTGTGTATATATATATATATATATATATATATATATATGTTTATATGTGTGTACATATGTATTTATGTATTTATATGTGTATATGTGTGTTTACAGACATATGTACACATATAAGCATATAAATACATATGTACCAGTGATGTGCAGTGACGTCAGAGGCTGGTGAGGCAGTGGCTAGGATACGCCTTCATTCTTTAGATATCCTTTGTTGAAGAAATAGCAATGCACATGGGTGAGCCAATCACATGAGGCATCTATGTGCAGCCACCAATCAGCAGCTACTGGGCATATTTAGATAATATTTCTCTTGTAAGGTTTATCTAGTCGACGGATTCATCCATTACTTGTGGGATATTCTCCTTCCCAACAGGAAGCTGCAAGAGGATCACCCACAGCAGAGCTGTCTATATAGCTCCTCCCCTAACTGCCACCTACAGTCATTCTCTTGCAGCTCTCGACAAGGGAAGTAGCTAGAGACTTCTGTTAAACAGATTTGTAAGGCGGCGACTTGGTCTTCGCTTCATACTTTTTCTAAATTCTACAAATTTTATACTTTTGCTTCTTCGGAGGCTATTTTTGGGAGAAAGGTCTTACAGGCAGTGGTGCCTTCCGTTTAAGCACCTGCCTTGTCCCTCCCTTCATCCGTGTCCTATAGCTTTGGTATTGGTATCCCACAAGTAATGGATGAATCCGTGGACTGGATACACCTTACAAGAGAAAACAAAATTTATGCTTACCTGATAAGTGTATTTCTCTTGTGGTGTATCCAGTCCACGGCCCGCCCTGTCATTTTAAGGCAGGTGTTTTTTATTTTTAAACTACAGTCACCACTGCACCCTATAGTTTCTCCTTTCTCTTGCTTGTCTTCGGTCGAATGACTGGAGGTGGCAGTTAGGGGAGGAGCTATATAGACAGCTCTGCTGTGGGTGATCCTCTTGCAGCTTCCTGTTGGGAAGGAGAATATCCCACAAGTAATGGATGAATCTGTGGACTGGATACAAGAGAAATAAATGTATCAGGTAAGCATAAATTTTGTTTTTCAGAAAAGGATAACAAAAGAATGAAGAAAATTAGATATTAGATGTAAATTGGAAAGTTATTTTAAATTGCATGCTCTTTCTAAATCATGAAAGAAAACATATGGGTTTCATGTCCCTTTAAATGGTGTCTTGGAAAACTGGTCAACATAGTAAACATCTGATTTTAGTCTAAAGGATTGTAACAGAAACTCTTGCCAGATAACAAAATGTTTGCTCTGATTACGAGATCTAGAAATCCATGCCCATTAAAATATGTTTAAAACATACTTTTTACTTTAATGCTGCAAAATATGCTTATAGATTCTTTCATTATTCAGTAAATATAAAAAAGTCTTGATCCAGTGGCGGCTGGTGAAATTTAAAGATGGTGGGGCGCTTGACCCCACCCATTTAAATAAAGCCACACCATCAGATGGCACTACCAATTCATTAATTAAATAAATTAACAGAAAAGCACTCGGGGGGAGAGGGAGAGAGAGTCACAGAGGGTTAGAGAGAAAGAGAGAGAGACACAATCACACACAGAGGGTTAGAGAGAGAGAGAAACACAATCACACACAGAGGATTAGAGAGAGAGACACACAATCACACACAGAGGGTTAGAGAGAGAGAAAGAGAGAGAGACACAATCACATACAGAGGGTTAAAGAAAGAGAGACACAATCACACACAGAGGGTTAGAGAGAGAGAAAGAGAGAGAAACACAATCACATACAGAGGGTTAGAGAAACAGAGACACAATCACACACAGAGGGTTAGAGAGAGAGAAAGAGAGAGAGACACAATCATACACAGAGGGTTAGAGAGAGAGAGAGAAAGAGAGAGAGACACAATCACACACAGAGGGTTAGAGAGAGAGAGAAAGAGAGAGAGACACAATCATACACAGAGGGTTAGAGAGAGAGAGAGAGAGAGAGAGAAAGAGAGAGAGATAAACAATCACACACAGAGGGTTAGAGAGAGAGAGAAAGAGAGAGAGACACAATCACACACAGAGGGTTAGAGAGAGAGAGAAAGAGAGAGAGACACAATCACACACAGAGGGTTAGAGAAAGAGAGACACAATCACACACAGAGAGTTAGAGAGAGAGAGAGAGAAAGAGAGAGACAATCACACACAGAGGGTTAGAGAAAGAGAGAGAGACACAATCACACACAGAGGGTTAGAGAAAGAGAGAGAGACACAATCACACACTGAGGGTTAGAGAGAGAGAGACACAATCACACACAGAGGGTTAGAGAGAGAGAAAGAGAGAGAGAGACACAATCACACACAGAGGGTTAGAGAGAGAGAAAGAGAGAGAGAGAGAGAGACACAATCACACACAGAGGGTTAGAGAGAGAAAGAGAGAGAGACACAATCACACACAGAGGGTTAGAGAAAGAGAGAGAGACACAATCACACACAGAGGGTTAGAGATAGAGAGACACAATCACACACAGAGGGTTAGAGAAAGAGAGAGAGAGAGACAATCACACACAGAGGGTTAGAGAAAGAGAGAGACACAATCACACACAGAGGGTTAGAGAGAGAGAGAAAGAGAGAGAGACACAATCACACACAGAGGGTTAGAGAAAGAGAGAAACAATCACACACAGAGGGTTAGAGAGAGAGAGAGAAAGAGAGAGACAATCACACACAGAGGGTTAGAGAAAGAGAGAGACACAATCACACACAGAGGGTTAGAGAAAGAGAGAGAGACACAATCACACACAGAGGGTTAGATAGAGAGAGAGAGACACAATCACACACAGAGGGTTAGAGAGAGAGAAAGAGAGAGAGAGAGACAATCACACACAGAGGGTTAGAGAGAGAAAGAGAGAGAGACACAATCACACACAGAGGGTTAGAGAAAGAGAGAGAGAGACACAATCACACACAGAGGGTTAGAGATAGAGAGACACAATCACACACAGAGGGTTAGAGAAAGAGAGAGAGACACAATCACGCACAGAGGGTTAGAGAAAGAGAGAGACACAATCACACACAGAGGGTTAGAGAAAGCGAGAGAGACACAATCACACACAGAGGGTTAGAGAAAGAAAGAGAGACACAATCACACACAGAAGATTAGAGAAAGAGAGAGAGACACAATCACACACAGAGGGTTAGAGAGACACATAAGGGATGAGAGAGTCAGAGGGGGAGGAAGAGAGACAGAGAGAGAAAGAGACAATGGGGAGAACGACACATAAAGAGAGAGATGGATAGATAGAGAAAGAGAGACACACACACACAAGGGTGGGGTGAGGAAGAGGGACCACTGCATTTTTAAGTAATAAAACAGCAGAGCTGCAGAGAGTTCAAAGTGAGACTATAAATTAGTGAATTACAGAGGCAAGCTGCCAGTGTAAATTTTGAGTAAACAAAATACAAAAACTATCCTTAAACTGCTGTAAAAGAGTAAAAAAACACTAAACCACATTCATTAAATTATAATTTTCACTAACAGAATCCCTTTCAGTAAAATCTAAGGTTGTAGAACTTACTTCAATAAGATGTGGCTAAAACACTGCCCTCTCTTCCTGCTCTGTTAGGAAGTTACAGTGGCACATTCCACTGCACTTAGAGGGGAAGTAAAGAACTCCCTTTTTCACTTTAGCAAAGATGGCAGCTTCACAGGACAGCAACAAAATAAATGAAAGTTGTTTTTTCCGTTTTTGTTTTGTTTTATATGATTTAACATCCAGCCCCAACCATAAGTTCCACTTACTAATGCCTCTCACTGGATTGGGTCAGCCCAAATAGGACTGCCTCAAATAAGCAGTTATGGGCCATGCAATGATCTTAACCACTTTCATCCAGTAGGTGGTGCAGCATGTTGTGTAATGGTGGGCAGACCTGCTTGTGCCTCTCCATTGCACAACATGTAGCTGTGAAAAAAAAATGCTGGGGGAAAAAAATTGCAATATATTTTTGCCCATATGAGAGGTGAACCCCTGCCTCACATGCCTCTAGTGACTGCACATCACTGATATGTACACAAATTCTGCTGCCCCTTAGCCGCCCACCCCCTAGGTTTAAGACTGTTTTTTGGCCATAATATTTTTTGATCAGGGTATAATGTGACTTTCAATAAACCTGCAAACACCCAGGTCATATATATATATATATATATATATATACACACAGTATATAAATATATATATATATATATATATATATTCTATAACCTTTAGAGCCAGTAGACATAAAAAATGCACTATTCTGGTGCTTGTGTGTTGCCAAAGTGAGCTTGCTTGTTGAGGCTCCATGTGCTCATCTGGTGGCTGCTCCTCGTCACCCCCGGCTGCTGTCTGCTGTACCAAGCAGCCCCTGCCCCCAACAGTGCTAGTGACTAGCTTACTTTTGAGGACAGCTACCACTCATTGGCCCCCGTGTCATGCACCTCAGTTCCCTCCTTCTCACTGTGCAGTAGGGGAGGGACTTGTGGTGTGTGATCGCTAAGCGCCCTGTGAACATTTTTCCCTCCCAGCTAATGTTCTCTGGGCTAATCCAGTCCAGCCCTGTGTCTGGGGGAGGGAACATGGCGGATGAACAGCGGTTGGGTTCGGGTGGTGGGTGGGAGACTCCATTTGTTGGGTGGGTAACTGAGGGAGGTAGAGCACAGTGGATGCAGGGCTTGGTGGGAGTCTCCACATGCGAAGGAGGACTAGAGAGTGGAGTCAATGTCAGACTCCTGCAGAGGCTCCAAAAAAAGCTGCCTCCCCCTTCCAAGCTGCCACACTAGGCATGTGCCTTGTCTGCCTAGGCAGCAATATGCCCCTGACACATATATAGACATACTGTATATATATATATATATATTTGCATACAAAAGAGAGAAGCGCTCTAACAGGAACGAACAACAGCTCATCAGCTAGTTCTCTGGCGATCTACCACCTGGAGCAGCCTCTTTTAGACCAGTGTGCTTTTCACATTGGAAAACTATCCTGAAGCATATCAGTCTGATCCCGCCAGTTAAGGTCAGTCCAGCCCCGAAATACCAGGCAATTCTCCTTTGAACAAGGAACATGACAACCCCAGATGATCGTTTCGGCCTCCTATGGGCCTCGTCAGTGAGGTGAAGCCACATTCCTCTAATCAACACTGGGCAAGGAGTCCATGTCTGGTTGCCCCCATCACCCATAGGGAGACTTCCCCAGGGTCATAATTAATTTGCATACAGAGGAGAGAAGCGCTCTAACAGGAACAAACAACAGCTCATCAGCTAGTTCTCTGGCGATCTACCACCTGGAGCAGCCTCTTTTAGACCAGTGTGCTTTTCACATTAGAAAACTATCCTGAAGCATAGAGGAATGCTAAGAGGAATGTGGCTGCACCTCACTGACGAGGCCCATAGGAGGCCGAAACGATCGTCTGGGGTTGTCATGTTCCTTGTTCAAAGGAGAATTGCTTGGTATTTCGGGGCTGGACTGACCTTAACTGGCGGGATCAGACTGATATGCTTCAGGATAGTTTTTCAATGTGAAAAGCACACTGGTCTAAAAGAGGCTGCTCCAGGTGATAGATCGCCAGAGAGCTAGCTGATGAGCTGTTGTTCGTTCCTGTTAGAGCGCTTCTCTCTACTGTATGCAAATTGATTATGACCCTGGGGAAGTCTCCCTATGGGTGATGGGGGAAACCAGATATGGACTCCTTGCCCAGTGTTGCTTAGAGGAATGTCGCTGCACCTCACTGACGAGGCCCATAGGAGGCCGAAACGATCATCTGGGGTTGTCATGTTCCTTTTTCAAAGGAGAATTGCCTGTTATTTTGGGGCTGGACTGACCTTAACTGGCGGGATCAGACTGGTATGCTTCAGGATAGTTTTCCAATGTGAAAAGCACACTGGTCTAAAAGAGGCTGCTCCAGGTGGTAGATCGCCAGAGAAATAGCTGATGAGCTGTTGTTCGTTCCTGTTAGAGCGCTTCTCTCTACTGTATGCAAATATATATATATATATATATATATATATATATGCATTGGAGCCCTTTGAAGTTAAGTATATGAAAACATATAAAAAAAACATATTTATGCAATATTCATATTTAGTAAAGTGTTATACTTTGTATTTACTGTAAAAAAATCACATTCCAATGTTATTCAGATAGCAGAATATGTTTTATGTATTTTAAAATAGTTATTCCTATATTGTATCTGTATATATATATATATATATATATATATATATATATATATATATATATATATATATATATATATACCTATATATAATCATGTGTATATATATTTATACAGTATTTCACAAAAAGTGAGTACGCCCCTCACATTTTTGTAAATATTTTATTATATCTTTTCATGTGACAACACTGAAGAAATGACACTTTGCTACAAAGTAGTGAGTGTACAGCCTGTATAACAGTGTAAATTTGCTGTCCCCTCAAAATAACTCAACACACAGCAATTAATGTCTAAACCGTTGGCAACAAAAGTGAGTACATCTCTAAGTGGAAATTTCAAAATTGGGCCCAAAGTGTCAATATTTTGTGTGGCCACCATTATTTTCAAGCATGGAGTTAACCAGAGCTTCACAGGTTGCCACTGGAGTCCTCTTCCACTCCTGCATGACGACATCACAGAGCTGGTGGATGTTAGAGACCTTACACTCCCCCACATTCCATTGGAGGATGCCCGACAGATTCTCAATAGGGTTTAGGTCTGGAGACATGCTTGGCCAGTCCATCACCTTTACCCTCAGCTTCTTTAGCAAGGCAGTGGTCGTCTTGGAGGTGGTGGTGTTTGGGGTCATTATCGTGTTGGAATACTGTCCTGCGGCCCAGTCTCCGAAAGAAGGGGATCATGCTCTGCTTCAGTATGTCACAGTACATGTTGGCATTCATGGTTCCCTCAATGAACTGTAGCTCCCCAGTGCCAGCAGCACTCATGCAGGCCCAGACCATGACACTCCCACCACCATGCTTGACTGTAGGCAAGACACACTTGTCTTTGTACTCCTCACCTAGTTGCCGCGACACACGCTTGACACCATCTGAATCAAATAAGTTTATCTTGGTCTCATCGGACCACAGGACATGGTTCCAGTAATCCATGTCCTTAGTTTACTTGTCTTCAGCAAACTGTTTGCAGGCTTTCTTGTGCATCATCTTTAGAAGAGGCTTCCTTCTGGGACAACAGCCATGCCGACCAATTTGATGCAGTGTGTGAGTGGAACCTGTCCTGTGAAACCGCTGTATGGTCTTGCCCACCGTACTGCAGCTCAGTTTCAGGGTCTTGGCAATCTTCTTATAGCCAAAGCCATCTTTATGTAGAGCAACAATTCATTTTTTTCAGATCCTCAGAGAGTTCTTTGCCATGAGGTGCCATGTTGAACTTCCAGTGACCAGTATGAGAGAGTGTGAGAGCGATAACACCAAATGTAACACACCTGCTCCCCATTCACACCTGAGACCATGTTACACTAACGAGTCACATGACTGAAGGCTCGCGCAGAAATAGGGGCATCAAGCTCCATTCGGAGCTTGATAATTCGACCCCGTTATGGGGGGAGAGGGAGAGAGAGTCACAGAGGGTTAGAGAGAAAGAGAGAGAGACACAATCACACACAGAGGGTTAGAGAGAGAGAGAAACACAATCACACACAGAGAATTAGAGAGAGAGACACACAATCACACACAGAGGGTTAGAGAGAGAGAAAGAGAGAGAGACACAATCACATACAGAGGGTTAGAGAAAGAGAGACACAATCACACACAGAGGGTTAGAGAGAGAAAAAGAGAGAGAAACACAATCACATACAGAGGGTTAGAGAAAGAGAGACACAATCACACACAGAGGGTTAGAGAGAGAGAAAGAGAGAGAGACACAATCATACACAGAGGGTTAGAGAGAGAGAGAGAGAGAGAGAAAGAGAGAGAGACACAATCACACACAGAGGGTTAGAGAGAGAGAGACACAATCATACACAGAGGGTTAGAGAGAGAGAGTGAGAGAGAGAGAGAGAGAAAGAGAGAGAGATAAACAATCACACACAGAGGGTTAGAGAGAGAGAAAAAGAGAGAGAGACACAATCACACACAGAGGGTTACAGAGAGAGAGAAAGAGAGAGAGACACAATCACACACAGAGGGTTAGAGAAAGAGAGACACAATCACACACAGAGAGTTAGAGAGAGAGAAAGAGAGAGACAATCACACACAGAGGGTTATAGAAAGAGAGAGAGACACAATCACACACAGAGGGTTAGAGAAAGAGAGAGAGACACAATCACACACAGAGGGTTAGAGAGAGAGAGACACAATCACACACAGAGGGTTAGAGAGAAAGAGAGAGAGAGACACAATCACACACAGAGGGTTAGAGAGAGAGAAAGAGAGAGAGAGACACAATCACACACAGAGGGTTAGAGAGAGAAAGAGAGAGAGACACAATCACACACAGAGGGTTAGAGAAAGAGAGAGAGACACAATCACACACAGAGGGTTATAGATAGAGAGACACAATCACACACAGAGGGTTAGAGAAAGAGAGAGAGACACAATCACGCACAGAGGGTTAGAGAAAGAGAGAGACACAATCACACACAGAGGGTTAGAGAGAGAGAGAAAGAGAGAGAGACACAATCACACACAGAGGGTTAGAGAAAGAGAGACACAATCACACACAGAGGGTTAGAGAGAGAAAGAGAGAGACAATCACACACAGAGGGTTAGAGAAAGAGAGAGACACAATCACACACAGAGGGTTAGAGAAAGAGAGAGAGACACAATCACACACAGAGGGTTAGAGAGAGAGAGAGACACAATCACACACAGAGGGTTAGAGAGAGAGAAAGAGAGAGAGAGAGACAATCACACACAGAGGGTTAGAGAGAGAGAAAAAGAGAGAGAGACACAATCACACACAGAGGGTTACAGAGAGAGAGAAAGAGAGAGAGACACAATCACACACAGAGGGTTAGAGAAAGAGAGACACAATCACACACAGAGAGTTAGAGAGAGAGAAAGAGAGAGACAATCACACACAGAGGGTTATAGAAAGAGAGAGAGACACAATCACACACAGAGGGTTAGAGAAAGAGAGAGAGACACAATCACACACAGAGGGTTAGAGATAGAGAGACACAATCACACACAGAGGGTTAGAGAAAGATAGAGAGAGACACAATCACGCACAGAGGGTTAGAGAAAGAGAGAGACACAATCACACACAGAGGGTTAGAGAAAGCGAGAGAGACACAATCACACACAGAGGGTTAGAGAAAGAAAGAGAGACACAATCACACACAGAGGATTAGAGAAAGAGAGAGAGACACAATCACACACAGAGGGTTAGAGAGACACATAAGGGATGAGAGAGTCAGAGGGGGAGGAAGAGAGACAGAGAGAGAAAGAGACAATGGGGAGAACGACACATAAAGAGAGAGATGGATAGATAGAGAAAGAGAGACACACACACACAAGGGTGGGGTGAGGAAGAGGGACCACTGCATTTTTAAGTAATAAAACAGCAGAGCTGCAGAGAGTTCAAAGTGAGACTATAAATTAGTGAATTACAGAGGCAAGCTGCCAGTGTAAATTTTGAGTAAACAAAATACAAAAACTATCCTTAAACTGCTGTAAAAGAGTAAAAAAACACTAAACCACATTCATTAAATTATAATTTTCACTAACAGAATCCCTTTCAGTAAAATCTAAGGTTGTAGAACTTACTTCAATAAGATGTGGCTAAAACACTGCCCTCTCTTCCTGCTCTGTTAGGAAGTTACAGTGGCACATTCCACTGCACTTAGAGGGGAAGTAAAGAACTCTCTTTTTCACTTTAGCAAAGATGGCAGCTTCACAGGACAGCAACAAAATAAATGAAAGTTGTTTTTTTCCGTTTTTGTTTTGTTTTATATGATTTAACATCCAGCCCCAACCATAAGTTCCACTTACTAATGCCTCTCACTGGATTGGGTCAGCCCAAATAGGACTGCCTCAAATAAGCAGTTATGGGCCATGCAATGATCTTAACCACTTTCATCCAGTAGGTGGCGCAGCATGTTGTGTAATGGTGGGCAGACCTGCTTGTGCCTCTCCATTGCACAACATGTAGCTGTGAAAAAAAATGCTGGGGGAAAAAAATTGCAATATATTTTTGCCCATATGAGAGGTGAAGCCCTGCCTCACATGCCTCTAGTGACTGCACATCACTGATATGTACACATATCAGTGGCACTCAAAATTCTGCTGCCCCTTAGCCGCCCACCCCCTAGGTTTAAGACTGTTTTTTGGCCATAATATTTTTTGATCAGGGTATAATGTGACTTTCAATAAACCTGCAAACACCCAGGTCATATATATATATATATATATATATACACACAGTATATAAATATATATATATATATATATATATATTCTATAACCTTTAGAGCCAGTAGACATAAAAAATGCACTTGTGTGTTGCCAAAGTGGGCTTGCTTGTTGAGGCTCCATGTGCTCATCTGGTGGCTGCTCCTCGTCACCCCCGGCTGCTGTCTGCTGTACCAAGCAGCCCCTGCCCCCAACAGTGCTAGTGACTAGCTTACTTTTGAGGACAGCTACCACTCGTTGGCCCCCGTGTCATGCACCTCAGTTCCCTCCTTGTCACTGTGCAGTAGGGGAGGGACTTGTGGTGTGTGATCGCTAAGCGCCCTGTGAACATTTTTCCCTCCCAGCTAATGTTCTCTGGGCTAATCCAGTCCAGCCCTGTGTCTGGGGGAGGGAGCATGGCGGATGAACAGCGGTTGGGTTCGGGTGGTGGGTGGGAGACTCCATTTGTTGGGTGGGTAACTGAGGGAGGTAGAGCACAGTGGATGCAGGGCTTGGTGGGAGTCTCCACATGCGAAGGAGGACTAGAGACCAGTGTGCTTTTCACATTGGAAAACTATCCTGAAACATATCAGTCTGATCCCACCAGTTAAGTTCAGTCCAGCCCCGAAATACCAGGCAATTCTCCTTTGAACAAGGAACATGACAACCCCAGACGATCGTTTCGGCCTCCTATGGGCCTCGTCAGTGAGGTGCAGCCACATTCCTCTAAACAACACTGGGCAAGGAGTCCATATCTGGTTGCCTCCATCACCCATAGGGAGACTTCCCCAGGGTCATAATTAATTTGCATACAGAGGAGAGAAGCGCTCTAACAGGAACAAACAACAGCTCATCAGCTAGTTCTCTGGCGATCTACCACCTGGAGCAGCCTCTTTTAGACCAGTGTGCTTTTCACATTAGAAAACTATCCTGAAGCATAGAGGAATGCTAAGAGGAATGTGGCTGCACCTCACTGACGAGGCCCATAGGAGGCCGAAACGATCGTCTGGGGTTGTCATGTTCCTTGTTCAAAGGAGAATTACCTGGTATTTCGGGGCTGGACTGACCTTAACTGGCGGGATCAGACTGATATGCTTCAGGACAGTTTTTCAATGTGAAAAGCACACTGGTCTAAAAGAGGCTGCTCCAGGTGATAGATCGCCAGAGAGCTAGCTGATGAGCTGTTGTTCGTTCCTGTTAGAGCGCTTTTCTCTACTGTATGCAAATTAATTATGACCCTGGGGAAGTCTCCCTATGGGTGATGGGGGAAACCAGATATGGACTCCTTGCCCAGTTTTGCTTAGAGGAATGTGGCTGCACCTCACTGACGAGGCCCATAGGAGGCCGAAACGATCATCTGGGGTTGTCATGTTCCTTTTTCAAAGGAGAATTGCCTGTTATTTTGGGGCTGGACTGACCTTAACTGGCGGGATCAGACTGATATGCTTCAGGATAGTTTTCCAATGTGAAAAGCACACTGGTCTAAAAGAGGCTGCTCCAGGTGGTAGATCGCCAGAGAAATAGCTGATGAGCTATATATATTTATATATATATATATTTATACAGTATTTCACAAAAAGTGAGTACGCCCCTCACATTTTTGTAAATATTTTATTATATCTTTTCATGTGACAACACTGAAGAAATGACACTTTGCTACAAAGTAGTGAGTGTACAGCCTGTATAACAGTGTAAATTTGCTGTCCCCTCAAAATAACTCAACACACAGCAATTAATGTCTAAACCGTTGGCAACAAAAGTGAGTACATCTCTAAGTGGAAATTTCAAAATTGGGCCCAAAGTGTCAATATTTTGTGTGGCCACCATTATTTTCAAGCATGGAGTTAACCAGAGCTTCACAGGTTGCCACTGGAGTCCTCTTCCACTCCTGCATGACGACATCACAGAGCTGGTAGATGTTAGAGACCTTACACTCCCCCACATTCCATTGGAGGATGCCCGACAGATTCTCAATAGGGTTTAGGTCTGGAGACATGCTTGGCCAGTCCATCACCTTTACCCTCAGCTTCTTTAGCAAGGCAGTGGTCGTCTTGGAGGTGGTGGTGTTTGGGGTCATTATTGTGTTGGAATACTGTCCTGCGGCCCAGTCTCCGAAGGAAGGGGATCATGCTCTGCTTCAGTATGTCACAGTACATGTTGGCATTCATGGTTCCCTCAATGAACTGTAGCTCCCCAGTGCCGGCAGCACTCATGCAGGCCCAGACCATGACACTCCCACCACCATGCTTGACTGTAGGCAAGACACACTTGTCTTTGTACTCCTCACCTAGTTGCCGCCACACACGCTTGACACCATCTGAATCAAATAAGTTTATCTTGGTCTCATCGGACCACAGGATATGGTTCCAGTAATCCATGTCCTTAGTTTACTTGTCTTCAGCAAACTGTTTGCAGGCTTTCTTGTGCATCATCTTTAGAAGAGGCTTCCTTCTGGGACAACAGCCATGCCGACCAATTTGATGCAGTGTGTGAGTGGAACCTGTCCTGTGAAACCGCTGTATGGTCTTGCCCACCGTACTGCAGCTCAGTTTCAGGGTCTTGGCAATCTTCTTATAGCCAAAGCCATCTTTATGTAGAGCAACAATTCATTTTTTTCAGATCCTCAGAGAGTTCTTTGCCATGAGGTGCCATGTTGAACTTCCAGTGACCAGTATGAGAGAGTGTGAGAGCGATAACACCAAATGTAACACACCTGCTCCCCATTCACACCTGAGACCATGTAACACTAACGAGTCACATGACTGAAGGCTCGCGCAGAAATAGGGGCATCAAGCTCCATTCGGAGCTTGATAATTCGACCCCGTTATGTTTATTTTTGAATATAAAAATAGCTGCTATTTGAAACCATAACCAATTAAAATGGGTTAGTGGGAAATCAGATCTCCTTATTTTATAATTTTCTGTATACAAACACATGTTTATTTATATTATATTATATTATGTATACCAAAGCCTAAAACTTAGTTATAGTACTTATCTAAGATGTCTATTCAATTCTGAGTGGTCCTTCAAACTATTTTATAAATTTTAGCTTGAAAGCTATTTATCTCACAATGGAGGGTCTAAAAAAAAAGGCAAATTTTAACTTGTGAACTGTTTATCTAGCTATATAGAGTTCTGAATGTGAAAGAGAGACACACAGATTGATATAAAATGCTCAAAAAAGTTCCTGAAGATTTTGTGTGATTTCTTTTGCAAGTTTTTGATCATCAGGCCTTCATAGAGAACAATTGAAAATGTTTCCATTTTATTACTTATCTCTCTTGACCCCAACTGAAAGTGTAATTTTCTATGCTGGTTATGTTTACACAGCTTTTCTATAGCTAATAATTAAAGGGACATGAAACCCAAAATGTATCTTTCATGACTCAGTTAGAGCATACAATATTAAACAACTTTTCAATTTAGTTTTATTGTATATAAACTGAAATCAGCTATTTGAAATGCAAACGTAAAGGTAAATTAGCTATTTGTAAGCAATTTAATACACATACGGCTAAATTACAAGTGGAGTGCTAAATTATTGCGCTCCCGCAAACGACTAAATTTGACCGTTTGCAGGAGCGCAATAATTAAAGAGCCATTACAAGTGGCTGGTTATTGCTACAGCGATAGCAATTAGTGCTCTGAAAATTCTAATCTCTGGTTAATTTTCTAAAAGTGCACCAAATGCCTTCAAAATAGAGGGCATTGTACTTTTTCATTAAAAAATTAAAAACAACTGCACTAGGCTGTTTTTGGGGGCTAAAGTTGTTGATCATTCAAAAATAACTGAAACAGAATGTGCGAACAGTAAAAAAAAAAATGTGTTTTATAGTTTATTGTCATGAAATTATATTAAAAAGCTCCATTGTCCACATTTCTCTAATCAGCCTAGATCACACAATGGCAAATTGATTAAACTTTGTTCTGTAAAAGCTTACAACTAACACATAGAGGCCCATTTATCAAGCTCCGTAAGGAGCTTGTAGGCCTGTGTTTCTGGCGAGTCTTCAGACTCGCCAGAAACAGCAGTTATGAAGCAGTGGTCTAAAGACCGCTGCTCCATAACCCATTGCCACAATTCAACCCGATCGAGTACGATCGGGTTGATAGACATCCCCTTGCTGGCGGCCCATTGGCCGCAAATCTGCAGGGGGCGGCGTTGCACCAGCAGCTCTTGTGAGCGACTGGTGCAATGCTGAATACGGAGAGCGTATTGCTCTCCGCATTCAGCGAGGTCTTGCGGACCTGATCCGCACTGTCGGATCAGGTCCGCAAGACCTTTGATAAATAGACCTCATTGAGGCCTATTTATCATATGTCTGTCGGACCTGATCCGACAGTGCGGATCAGGTCCGACAGACATCGCTGAATGCAGAGAGCAATACGCTCTCCGTATTCAGCATTGCACCAGCAGCTCTTGTGAGCTGCTGGTGCAACGCCGCCCCCTGCAGACTCACGGCCAATTGCCGCCAGCAGGGGTGTGTCTATCAACCCGATCGTACTCGATCGGGTTGAATTCCGGCGATTCCTGTCCACCTCATCAGAGCAGGCGGACAGAGTAATGGAACAGCGGTCTTTAAATAGGCCCCATAACCCCATCAAAATAAAATATATTTAACATATGCATTCATCTATTTCAGGTAGATCTGAATGCCAAAGATGGTTGCCGCAAGCCACATTCGGCAATTTTCAGAGCCAGGTTATTCTTCTGAAAATGCAACACACTATGATCTGTATTTGCACAGATCTTAGTGAGTTTCACTTTCACAAGAATAAATCTATCACCGTAAAATTGCTGAATAGTGCTTGCGGCCTCCATGTTTTCGGCATTTAGATCGCCCAAAATTAGATGAATGCACATTTCTACAGAATATGGGGGGGGGGATTAGTTTTTTTGCTTTTTTGAGAAATTTGTGGTGAGAATGCATAACTGGGTAAAAATAAGGGTAAAAAAGGCTGGCTTATTTTATATTCCCAGAGCCAAACGTTGCTTATTTTAAAGTTTTTTTTAAGTTAAATAAAATGACATAATGGGTATAATGTATGGTAACAGTATATTTGATATATGTTTAAATGTACTTTTTTTAACCTCATAGTCTTCTCTCCCAAAGTGATTTGGGGTATTGTGAATTTGGTCGCTGAAATTTGCAATTCATAATCCAGGTCTAATAGACACAAAAAATCATATATTTGTTAGACAGAACTTTATTTAAAAAAAAAGTAACTGAGAATTTTTTATGTTTTAAATGTTTGTGTCTTTATTAAGGTTTTCTCATCAAGAAGTAACCTGCATTGTATATTTAATGGTTGCCTTTTTTTTCTTACTGTATAAGATTAAGTTTTTAACAAGCGCATGATTAGATTGGCATTTATTTTACTGGCGCTAGATGTGCTGCTCTCATTCTATCTTTGCATGCCCAGACCAATTCAATGTAATTTTGTGACACTGATGTGTGAGACTGAATACACATTTTCTACACATTTAAACAAGAAATTACAATCTGTCATTTTTCTAATAAATTTCATGCACAGGCATGTTTAAGTGTTGGTGTTTTTAATACTTATTTTGGAAATTATCAAATCAGAAGTGTTGGAACTTTAACTCAGAATACGCAAATATAATTTGCGTATATCATTATCCAAAACCAGAAGAAAATATGAGAGAGTTTAGCCAAAGTTATGTTTGTTAAAATATTAACAGTGCATAAAAAATTAACATGAAAACTAAAGCTGGTGTTAAAAAAAAAAACATTATGCTATGCAAGAGAAGCTAAATGTGTTTTCAAGGGGTCAGTGATATTGAAATAGAAACGTACGGGTAGATTACAAGTTTTGCGTTAGACTGAAAAAGCAGCGTTAACAGGTGCTAACGCTGCTTTTTCACTACCGCTGGTATTACGAGTCTTGCAGGTTTATGGGCACCGCACACTTTTTTGGCCTTACCACAAAACGACTTTTTTCTATAGGACTTCCATAGCGCTGGTATTACGAGTCTGTCCTGGGAGGCCAAAAAGTGAGCGGTACACCCTATCCTGTCAAGATTTCTACCGCATTTTAAAGTCAGTAGTTATGAGTTTTATGGTACAACGCCGTAGCATAAAACTCATAACTAAAGTGCTAAAAAGTACACTAACATCCATAAACTACCTATTAACCCCTAAACCGAGGCCCTCCCGCATTACAAACACTAAAATACATTTTTTAACCCCTAATCTGCTGCCCTGGACATCGCCGCCACCTACATTATATTTATGAACCCCTAATCTGCTGCCCCCAACATCGCCGACACCTACATTATATTTATTAACCACTAATCTGCCGCCCCCAATGTCGCCGCAACCTACCTACACTTATTAACCCTTAATCTGCCGCCCCAGCGTCGCAGCCACTATAATAAACATATTAACCCCTAAACCGCCGCACTCCCGCCTCGCAAACATTAGTTAAATATTATTAACCCCTAATCTGCCGTCCCTAACATCGCCGCCACCTACCTGCATTTATTAACCACTAATCTGCCGCCCCCAACATCGCCCCCACTATATTAAAGTTATTAACCCCTAAACTTAAGTCTAACCCTAACACCCCCTAACAAATATAATTAAAATAAATCTAAATAAATATTACTATCATTAACTAAATTATTCCTATTTAAAACTAAATACTTACCTATAAAATAAACCCTAAGCTGGCTACAATATAACTAATAGTTACATTGTAGCTAGCTTAGGATTTATTTTTATTTTACAGCTAAGTTTGTATTTATTTTAACTAGGTAGAATAGTTATTAAATAGTTATTAACTATTTAATAACTACCTAGCTAAAATAAATACAAAAGTACCTGTAAAATAAAACCTAACCTAAGTTACAATAACACCTAACACTACACTACAATTAAATCAATTCCCTACATTAAATACAATTAAATCAATTAAATTAAATTAGCTAAAGTACAAAAAAAAACACTAAATTACAGAAAATAAAAAACAAATTACAGATATTTAACCTAATTCGACCTAATCTAATAGCCCTATCAAAATAAAAAAATGCCCCCCAAAATAAAAAAAAACCCTAGCCTTAACTAAACTTTCAATAGCCCTTAAAAGGGCTATTGAAAGTTTAGTTAAGGCTGGTAAGTCGATCTTCAGGGGGTTAGTGTTGTTTTTTTAAGGGTGTATTGGGTGGGTTTTATTTTTAGGTTAGGGACTTTGGGCCTGCAAAAGAGCTAACTGCCCTTTTAAGGGCAATGCCCATCCAAATGCCCTTTTCAGGGCAATGGGGAGCTTAGGTTTTTTTTTGTTAGGTTTTTATTTGGGGGGTTGGTTGTGTGGGTGGTGGGTTTTACTTTTGGGGGGGTTGTTTGTATTTTTGTTTTCAGGTAAAAGAGCTGATTACTTTGGGGCAATGCCCCGCAAAAGGCCATTTTAAGGGCTATTGATAGTTTAGTTTAGGCTAGGGTTTTTTTTAAATTTGGGGGGGCATTTTTTTTATTTTGATAGGGCTATTAGATTAGGTGTAATTGGTTTAAATATCTGTAATTTGTTTTTTATTTTCTGTAATTTAGTGTTTGTTTGTTTTTGTAATTTAGCTAATTTAATTCAGGTAATTGTATATAATTTAGTTAATTTATTTAATTATAGTGTAGTGTTAGGTGTTATTGTAACTTAGGTTAGGTTTTATTTTACAGGTACTTTTGTATTTATTTTAGCTAGGTAGTTAGTAAATAGTTAATAACTATTTAGTAACTATTCTACCTAGTTAAAATAAATACAAACTTGCCTGTAAAATAAAAATAAATCCTAAAATAGCTACAATGTAACTATTACTTATATTGTAGCTAGCTTAGGGTTTATTTTATAGGTAAGTATTTAGTTTTAAATAGGAATAATTTAGTTAAAGGGACACTGTACCCAAATTTTTTCTTTTGTAATTCAGAAAGAGCATGCAATTTTAAGCAACTATCTAATTTAGTCCTATTATCAATTTTTCTTCGTTCTCTTGCTATCATTATTTGAAAAAGAAGGCATCCAAGCTTTTTTTTGGTTTCAGTACTCTGGACAGCACTTTTTTATTGGTGGATGAATTTATCCACCAATCAGCAAGGACAACCCAGGTTGTTCACGAAAAATGGGCCGGCATCTAAACTTACATTCTTGCATTTCAAATAAAGATACCAAGAGAATGAAGAAAATTTGATAATAAGAGTAAATTAGAAAGTTGCTTAAAATTTCATGCTCAATCTGAATCATGAAAGAAAATTTTTGGGTACAGTGTCCCTTTAATGACAGGAATATTTATTTAGATTTATTTAAATTATATTTAAATTAGGGGGTGTTAGGGTTAGACAGGTTTAGGGGTTAATAAATTTACAATAGTGGCGGCGATGTCCGGAGCGGTAGATTAGGGGTTAATAAATATAATGTAGGTGTCGGCGATATCGGGGGCGGCAGATTAGGGGTTTATAAGTATAATGTAGGTGGCGGCGGTGTCCGGAGCGGCAGATTAGGGGTTAATAAATATAATGTAGGTGTCGGCGATGTTGGGGCGGCAGATTAGGGGTTAATAAGTGTAAGATTAGGGGTGTTTAGACTCAAGGTTCACGTTAGGGTGTTAGGTGTAAACATAAAATGTTTTTCCCCATAGGAATCAATGGGGCTGCGTTACTGAGTTATACGCTGCTTTTTTTGCAGGTGTTAGACTTTTTCTCAGCCGGCTCTCCCCGTTAATTCCTATGGGGAAATCGTGCACGAGCATGTTACACCAGCTCACCGCTGACTTAAGCAGCGCTGGTATTGAAGTGAGATATGGAGCTAAATTTTACTCTACGCTCACTTTTTGTCTTTTAACGCCGGGTTTATAAAAACTCGTGATACCAGCGTTGTATGTAAGTGAGCAGTGAGAATAAACTGCTCGTTAGCACAGCATAGCCTCTAACGCAAAACTCGTAATCTAGGTGATAGATTTTTTTTATTGAGGTAAAGATAAATCAAATACAATATTAAGTGTACATCATAAAGCAGTGCCAGATTGGCCCGCTGGGATACCAGTGGGCTGTCATAGTCATAGGGCCACATCCTTAATCAGGAATGGTCACATAGCGAGCCTTGTGTGAATGCGTAGCTTATTTCTTCAAGGCTGCCCCTCTCCTGACGATAGTGGGGGGGCCTGTGGTGGCAGAAAAGTGGCCTAGGACTGCTCTTAATGAGGGTGTGGGGGCCTGTTCTGGATGAAAAATGGAACTAGGCAAGGTAGGAGGTGAAGGTGGGGCTGGGGCCAGGGGGCTGTGGCTGGTCTTCAAACATTTTAAGGGCTGGTCTTATTTCCCAGTCTGGCCCAGTTACAAAGTAATGACATATGCCGAGTTTACTGTCGTAGTCTTAACCTGTATAAAACAGACCACAAAAGAGCATAGTTGTACATACAAACAGTAATCTGAAAGTAAGGAAGATGAGAAGCACAACTCCGACTCAAATTAAAAGTTTTACAATTTATTTAAAAGCCCCTATACAATGAGAGCTACTCAAGAAACAAGTAAAATTAATCAGCATGTAAACATGTATGGATCACCAAAAGATGTTCAAGACCTGATACCGCTTTCTGCCTTCTCCAACGGTAGTGGGACCGATGGAACCCGGATGTTCTGCTCAGCAGTTCTCTCTATCCTTCTGGCCCGTTTCCTTGTACAGAATTCCCAGGGAAAGGGTGTATAACAATCTGTCCACAATATTTATAAAAATCCCTCTGCCGAAAAATCTGTAATGTTGAGGATACAGAAGCCTCACAGGGACAAAATACTCCTCAATGCGTTTCATCTGCAAATGTCAGAACGTTATTTACTCTTCATAAAGTTCTGACGTCAGTAATAATGAGGTCTTGTATGTCAAATACCAAAGTGCAGGTTAATTACAGTCAAATGCTTGATTGCTCCGGACTGAGCCTATAAAATGAAGTAACATATAAGCATATTACCACTAGGAGATTTAATCATGTTTCACTGACAGAAAATAATTAGCAAGAAATATCTCCTAAAGGTAAGGGAGCCTTCCACAATAGTTCTCAGAGTTCTGAACCAAAGGCATATACTCATACTAAGTTCAAAAAAGTATATTATGTTATGGGTTCCCCAAAGATATCATTTGTTAAAGTAGATGTTTGCTCTAGTGATAAATAGAGACCTCTCTTGGGCCGCCACAAAGATATCAGAAAAATAGTGGGATATACCAGTTGAAAAAACGAAGAACCTAAAATATATTAGAAAACTGAGCTATGCTTAAAATAGTAAAAAACAAATTATTAATGTGCGCTAAGTATTCCACCAAACTCCTAAAAAGCCTAACGGCTAGATTTAGAGTTTTGTCGGTAAGACTAGCGTAGCTAACGCTGGGGTTTTTTCCCCCGCACCTTTTAAATACCGCTGGTATTTAGAGTTCACAGAAGGGCTGCATTAGGCTCCAAAAAGCAAGGACAACCCAGGTTGTTCACGAAAAATGGGCCGGCATCTAAACTTACATTCTTGCATTTCAAATAAAGATACCAAGAGAATGAAGAAAATTTGATAATAAGAGTAAATTAGAAAGTTGCTTAAAATTTCATGCTCAATCTGAATCATGAAAGAAAATTTTTGGGTACAGTGTCCCTTTAATGACAGGAATATTTATTTAGATTTATTTAAATTATATTTAAATTAGGGGGTGTTAGGGTTAGACAGGTTTAGGGGTTAATAAATTTACAATAGTGGCGGCGATGTCCGGAGCGGTAGATTAGGGGTTAATAAATATAATGTAGGTGTCGGCGATATCGGGGGCGGCAGATTAGGGGTTTATAAGTATAATGTAGGTGGCGGCGGTGTCCGGAGCGGCAGATTAGGGGTTAATAAATATAATGTAGGTGTCGGCGATGTTGGGGCGGCAGATTAGGGGTTAATAAGTGTAAGATTAGGGGTGTTTAGACTCAAGGTTCACGTTAGGGTGTTAGGTGTAAACATAAAATGTTTTTCCCCATAGGAATCAATGGGGCTGCGTTACTGAGTTATACGCTGCTTTTTTTGCAGGTGTTAGACTTTTTCTCAGCCGGCTCTCCCCGTTAATTCCTATGGGGAAATCGTGCATGAGCATGTTACACCAGCTCACTGCTGACTTAAGCAGCGCTGGTATTGAAGTGAGATATGGAGCTAAATTTTGCTCTACGCTCACTTTTTGTCTTTTAACGCCGGGTTTATAAAAACTCGTGATACCAGCGTTGTATGTAAGTGAGCAGTGAGAATAAACTGCTCGTTAGCACAGCATAGCCTCTAACGCAAAACTCGTAATCTAGGTGATAGATTTTTTTTATTGAGGTAAAGATAAATCAAATACAATATTAAGTGTACATCATAAAGCAGTGCCAGATTGGCCCGCTGGGATACCAGTGGGCTGTCATAGTCATAGGGCCACATCCTTAATCAGGAATGGTCACATAGCGAGCCTTGTGTGAATGCGTAGCTTATTTCTTCAAGGCTGCCCCTCTCCTGACGATAGTGGGGGGGCCTGTGGTGGCAGAAAAGTGGCCTAGGACTGCTCTTAATGAGGGTGTGGGGGCCTGTTCTGGATGAAAAATGGAACTAGGCAAGGTAGGAGGTGAAGGTGGGGCTGGGGCCAGGGGGCTGTGGCTGGTCTTCAAACATTTTAAGGGCTGGTCTTATTTCCCAGTCTGGCCCAGTTACAAAGTAATGACATATGCCGAGTTTACTGTCGTAGTCTTAACCTGTATAAAACAGACCACAAAAGAGCATAGTTGTACATACAAACAGTAATCTGAAAGTAAGGAAGATGAGAAGCACAACTCCGACTCAAATTAAAAGTTTTACAATTTATTTAAAAGCCCCTATACAATGAGAGCTACTCAAGAAACAAGTAAAATTAATCAGCATGTAAACATGTATGGATCACCAAAAGATGTTCAAGACCTGATACCGCTTTCTGCCTTCTCCATCGGTAGTGGGACCCATGGAACCCGGATGTTCTGCTCAGCAGTTCTCTCTATCCTTCTGGCCCGTTTCCTTGTACAGAATTCCCAGGGAAAGGGTGTATAACAATCTGTCCACAATATTTATAAAAATCCCTCTGCCGAAAAATCTGTAATGTTGAGGATACAGAAGCCTCACAGGGACAAAATACTCCTCAATGCGTTTCATCTGCAAATGTCAGATCGTTATTTACTCTTCATAAAGTTCTGACGTCAGTAATAATGAGGTCTTGTATGTCAAATACCAAAGTGCAGGTTAATTACAGTCAAATGCTTGATTGCTCCGGACTGAGCCTATAAAATGAAGTAACATATAAGCATATTACCACTAGGAGATTTAATCATGTTTCACTGACAGAAAATAATTAGCAAGAAATATCTCCTAAAGGTAAGGGAGCCTTCCACAATAGTTCTCAGAGTTCTGAACCAAAGGCATATACTCATACTAAGTTCAAAAAAGTATATTATGTTATGGGTTCCCCAAAGATATCATTTGTTAAAGTAGATGTTTGCTCTAGTGATAAATAGAGACCTCTCTTGGGCCGCCACAAAGATATCAGAAAAATAGTGGGATATACCAGTTGAAAAAACGAAGAACCTAAAATATATTAGAAAACTGAGCTATGCTTAAAATAGTAAAAAACAAATTATTAATGTGCGCTAAGTATTCCACCAAACTCCTAAAAAGCCTAACGGCTAGATTTAGAGTTTTGTCGGTAAGACTAGCGTAGCTAACGCTGGGGTTTTTTCCCCCGCACCTTTTAAATACCGCTGGTATTTAGAGTTCACAGAAGGGCTGCATTAGGCTCCAAAAAGGGAGCGTATAGCATATTTACCGCCACTGCAACTCTCAATACCAGGGGTTCTTACGTACGCGGCCAGCTTCAAAAACGTGCTTGTGCACGATTTCCCCGTAGGAAACAATGGGGCCGTTTGAGCTGAAAAAAAACCTAACACCTTCAAAAAAGCAGCGTTCAGCTCCTAACGCAGCCCCATTGTTTCCTATGGGGAAACACTTCCTATGTCTGCACCTAAGACCCTAACATTCCGATTGGCTGATAGAATCCTTTCAGCCTATCGGAATTCGAGGGACGCCATCTTGGATGATGTCATTTAAAGGAACCGTCATTAGGCGAGTAGGCGTTGGTAGAAGAGGATGGATTTGCGTCAGCTGGAAGAAGATGGCTCCACTCCGCTCCGGACGGATGAAGATAGAAGATGTGGCTTGGATGAATATGTCTACCGGTCCGGATGTCCTCTTCTGCCTGGATAGGATGAAGACTTCTGCCCAATGATGGACCTCTTCAGCCGCCGCTTGGATCAAGACTTCAGCCCGATGATGGACCTCTTCAGCCCGATGATGGATCTCATCAGCCCCCGCTTGGGCTTGGATGAAGACTTTGGAGGCTCTTCTGGACTGATCGGTGATACCCGGCGTGGTGAAGATAAGGTAGGAAGATCTTCAGGGGCTTAGTGTTAGGTTTATTTAAGGGGGGTTTGGGTTAGATTAGGGGTATGTGGGTGGTGGGTTGTAATGTTGGGGGGGGTATTGTATGTTTTTTTTTCAGGCAAAAGAGCAGAATTCTTTGGGGCATGCCCCGCAAAAGGCCCTTTTAAGGGCTGGTAAGGTAAAAGAGCTTTTCTATTTTTATTTTAGAAAAGGGTAGGGATTTTGGGGGGCTTTGTTATTTTATTAGGGGGCTTAGAGTAGGTGTAATTAGCTTAAAATTGTTGTAATATTTTTCTAATGTTTGTAAATTATTTTTTTTATTTTTTGTAACTTAGTTCTTTTTTATTTTTTGTACTTTAGTTAGTTTATTTAATTGTATTTATTTGTAGGTATTTTATGTAATTAATTTATTGATAGTGTAGTGTTAGGTTTAATTGTAACTTAGGTTAGGATTTATTTTACAGGTAATTTTGTAATTATTTTAACTAGGTAGCTATTAAATAGTTATTAACTATTTTAGCTATTAGACCTGGTTAAAATAAATACAAAGTTACCTGTAAAATAAATATTAATCCTAAAATAGCTACAATATAATTATAATTTATATTGTAGCTATATTAGGGTTTATTTTACAGGTAAGTATTTAGCTTTAAATAGGAATAATTTATTTAATAAGATTTATTTTATTTCGTTAGATTTAAATTATATTTAACTTAGGGGGGTGTTAGGGTTAGACTTAGCTTTAGGGGTTAATAAATTTATTAGAGTAGCGGTGAGGTCCGATCGGCAGATTAGGGTTTAATACTTGAAGTTAGGTGTCAGCGATGTTAGGGAGGGCAGATTAGGGGTTAATACTATTTATTATAGGGTTATTGAGGCGGGAGTGAGGCGGATTAGGGGTTAATAACTTTATTATAGTAGCGGTGAGGTCCGGTCGGCAGATTAGGGGTTAATAATTGTAGGTAGGTAGCGGCGACGTTGGGGGGGCAGATTAGGGGTTAATAAATATAATATAGGGGTTGGCGGTGTTAGGGGCAGCAGATTAGGGGTACATAGGGATAACGTAGGTTGCGGCGGTGTGCGGTCGGCAGATTAGGGGTTAAAAAATGTATTAGAGTGGCGGCGATGTGGGGGGGCCTCTGTTTAGGGGTACATAGGTAGTTTATGGGTGTTAGTGTACTTTAGAGCACAGCAGTTAAGAGCTTTATGAACCGGCGTTAGCCCAGAAAGCTCTTAACTCCTGGCTTTTTGCTGCGTCTGGAGTTTTGTCGTTAGATTTCTAATGCTCACTTCAGCCAAGACTCTAAATACCAGCGTTAGAAAGATCCCATTGAAAAGATAGGATACGCAAATGGCGTAGAGGGATCTGCGGTATGGAAAAGTCGCGGCTGGAAAGTGAGCGTTAGACCCTTTCCTGACTGACTCTAAATACCAGCGGTAGCCCAAAACCAGCGTTAGGAGCCCCTAACGCTGGTTTTGACGGCTAACGCCAAACTCTAAATCTAGGCGTAAGTGTCCCTCACTATAGGCAGATAAGCAAACAGGAAAAAAGAAATAATAGGAGCGCTTAAACTAAAGGTGAGTCAGAAGCATAAGGGGTATTCTGGCAGATAATCTATAAACCCCAATATATAGAAAACATATGCAAACCTAATATAAAGAGAAAAGGGTGGTATGCCCAATTTATTAAAACATGTCAAGCAATAAACACACAGAGGTTAAAACAGGTAAAAACGGACATCTCCGTTATAACAAATATTGCCACCACATAAAATATACCAAGGAGAAAAAATGAGTCACTATAAGTTCCAAGGACAAAGGAGTATCGTTAGCTCCCAAAATATTTCAGATGGCAAGTGTCTATTACCTTGTATGCATGCACAGAAGAAGGCAGCACCTTGCAGTATAAAAATATATCTTTATTTCCACATGCTGGAATAAAACAGTGACGTTTCGGGTGGAACACCCTTAATCCCTTAACCCTTGATAGAATTAAAATCAATACAAAAAATGTATACATATCTTTGTAATCATTTTGAGTCATGAAATGTCAAATTTGCTGCAATTGTTTTTCATCTAATTTGCTGCAACTGTTTTTCACCAAATTTGCTGCAAGTGTTTTTCAACAAAGTGTTTTTTTTAATAATTTTTAATAATTTGTCTATCAACAATTTATTTGGTTGAAAGTACATTGGTATCTGTATATGTCATTGTTTTGCATATGTATACATTTTTTGTATTGATTTTAATTCTTTTTTTTTTTATTTATGTTTTCTTTTAATTTTCAATACAATACAAATTGTAAACAAACAGTAAATTAGAGTCGCAGCTCAACATTAAGTTCAAGAAACGATACATATGTTATGGCAAGCAAGGTCATTCAATATATGACTCAGGATATTGTCTCAGTCATGTGTATAAACCATAGTCCAATGTTCATTAATTTCTTCAGCGTGTGCTAGAGTTTTAGAGTTCCTAGAATAGGGAGTTGTTAGGCGTTGGAGAAAATGGAGGAACTCCTGTTGTCTGAAAGATAGGACTAATGATTCCCCTTGTCGTGGTGGGATACAAGGGAGGAGCCCTCGTATCAGGTTTTATCACACATATGTACCAATGATAAACTTTTAACTCAGTAAAGCATGCAACTTAAGTAGAGGAATTAGGAAAGGGGGAAAAGAGAGAAAAGAAAACAGAGGAAAAGTTTAGATATAGGGACAGTAGAGTTGGTAGGGTGCCAATGTTTTGCTAGTTGTGATTTATGCGGGATTATAGGTGAAGGACTCCCAAAGGAAGAGGATATCTTGATATAAAGCTAGTTGGCCTAATTTAAGATAGTGTAGTCTCTCCAGGAGGAGGTTTTTGTTAACTAGGGTTACCCATTCTAGGATGGAAGGTGCCAGGGCTGATTTCCATTTTCTAGGGATTAACTGGTTTGCCGCATTAGGCATTATTTGAAAGAGGTGTTTTCGTATTTTGCATTTGATGGCAGGGGGTTGGCATAGTAAGACAAGATCTGGAGTGGGGGTTATATTTGTACTTAGGATTTTATTGATGTTTTCAAAAATTTGTGACCAGAAAGGTTTTATATGCTCGCATTCCCACCAAATGTGTGTGATGTGACCATCTTGAATGCATCCTCTCCAGCAGGATGAGGATTAGTTTTTATAGATAAATCTCAGCCTTGCTGGTGTCAAGTACCATCGCATCATTATTTTGATGTTGGTCTCTTTGGCTTGTGCTGAATGTGCTGAATGTGCTAGACTGTCAAATCTACGTGCCCAGAGTTTTGGGGAGGTGTTCATCCCCAATTCAAGGTCCCATCTTTTGGTGTAAGTCGGGAGATGTGGGAATGACTCATTTAAGATTAATTTATGTAGTTTGGAGATGGTGCCGCGCGTTTTGTCTGTTGTGTGGCATATTCGTTCAAAGGGGGTCAATGGGCGTATCAAGTCTTTCAAATATTTGTGTGTAGCTATATAATGTCTAATTTGGTGGATTCGAAACCATAAGGACAGGATTGGGTGTTTCAAGGATTCAAGTTGGGTTGTGGTTTTGAGACTCTGATTACCATCTGTTAAGAGAGATATGGGAAGAGATTTAAACGGGTTTGTGAGATGGGGAAAGGCTAGATTAAGCCCCGGCGGGAATTCTGGGTTGTTTAAAATTGTGGTTAGGGGAGAATATTTGGAAGATATTTTGTTTGGGGATTTGTTGATTCATCTCCAGTCAGACCATGTTTCGTTTGTTATAGAGGAGGTTGAGATTACATACTTGTTAAAGTATCCTGGATTCCAACTTATCTCATCTAATCTCTGTGACAGTGACAGGGTGTTTTCCAGTTGTACCCAATTTTTGGAGTTAGGTCCTCCTAGTTTACACCAGTCGGAAATTCTCTGCAACGAGACAGCTAATTTGTAGGAAAGAAGGTGTGGGACACCCAGTCCCCCCTCAGAGGGAAGTTTGTATAGTGTAATTTTGTTAATTCTAGGTGGCCTGCATTTCCAAATGTAGTCATTCATAATTTTTTGTAGTATGTCTAGGTCCTTTTGAATGCCTGGAATGGAAATTGTTTGGAGAATGTATAAAACTATTGGAAGTAGTGTCATTTTTGTGGCATGAATCCTACCTAGCCATGAAATATTTTTAGGCATCCAAGCTGATATGAGACTCTTGAATTCTGAAATTAAACTACCATAATTTTGTGGGCGGAGGTCTGTTATATTAGGGGTTATATTGATACCTAGATATTTCAAATATTTTGTTTGTGGTTTTAAGGGGCAGGTCATTTTCAATTCTTCTAGGAGCTGGTTGGTAAGGTTTATAGGCAGGTATTCTGATTTGGTCACATTAACCAGGAAGTTAGACACAGTCCCATATCTGTCTAATTCCGAGATAGAAGTTCTGAGGGATGAGAGAGGGTTTGTGAGGGTAAGGAGAATATCGTCTGCGAAAATCGCAAGTTTGTGAGTTTGCTCTCCCACTTTTATCCCTTGAATCAAGCGGTTATGTCTTATTTTAGTGGCTAGTGGCTCTAGGGCTAAAATGAATAATAGGGGGGATAGCGGGCATCCCTGTCGGGATCCATTCCTGATTTCGAAGGGGTTGGACAGCATGCCGTTAATTCTGATTTGAGCTGTTGGGTTGGTGTATAGGGCAGATATTTTCTGGATAAAGGGGTCAGGAAAATTAAATCGTCTCAGGGTTTCTTGTAGGAAGGTCCAGTCCAGTCTGTCGAATGCCTTTTCGGCGTCAGTCGATAGGAAAACAGTCGGGGTTTTGTTTTGTGAGATAAATTCTAAAAGGTTAAGAACTTTGACAGTGTTGTCTTTAGCCTCTCTGTGAGGAACAAAACCCACCTGGTCTTGGTGAATCAGTAGTGGAAGGATGTTATTAAGTTGGGAGGCAAGAATCTTGGCGTAAATTTTTAGATCTATGTTGAGTAGGGAAATTGGTCTGAAGTTGGCTGGGGAGTCGTGGGGTTTACCTGGTTTGGCAATGACAGAGATAGTAGCTTGCAGCATGCTATCAGGGAAAGGGTGGTGATCTGAGATACAATTAAATAGGTCAGTTAGGTGTGGGACTAGGAGATTTGCAAATGTTTTATAGTAGGAACCTGTGAAACCGTCCGGGCCAGGGGCTTTGTTTTGTTTTAGTTGTTGTATCACATCCTTTACCTCTGAGGGGGGGATAGGCCCCCCCAACAGCTCGCTTTGTTCGGGAGTCAATTGTGTGAGCTGGGTATCAGCAAGGTACTGATGACATAATTGGCTGTGGGTTTGGGAGTCTCTGTTGGGGTATAGATTATAAAGTTTATGGTAAAAACTCTTGAACTCATTCGCTATGGAGAGGGTGTCTTCTAGATGTTTGCCTTGGGTAGATTTTAGTGAATGTACATATGTTTTTTGCTGTTGTTTTTTTAAGGCTCTAGCAAGATATTTCCCTGATTTGTTGCCTTCCCTGTAAAAGGTTTGGTTAAGGTGCAGTAATTGTCTTTGTGACTTGATGTGAAGAAGGGAGTTTAGTTTATCTCTTTTTTCTTTAAGTTCCCCTAGTATTGCATTATCTTGGGGGTTGACCTTGTGGGCATAATCTAGGTTAGATATCTCGGCTGAAAGTTGTTCTATTTCTAGTCTGCTTTTCTTTTTGTTTTGTGCTTTTACCTTGATAAATTCTCCCCTGATTGTGCATTTATGGGCTTCCCATAGGGTTGCCATCTTCACATCTGGTGTATTGTTGAGTTCAAAGTAATCTTTAATATAAGTTGCAAAAAGCTTGGACTGGCTTGGGTCTAATAATAAATGGTCATCAAGTCTCCATTGAAAGGCCCTAAATGGGGCTGATGGCCATCTGATGTTGCATGAGACTAAGGAGTGGTCTGACCAGGAAGTATGTTTTATCTGCGAGTTTCTGGTATGAGAGAGGAGTAAATGGTCTACAAATATGTAATCTAGTCTAGAGTAGCTCAATTTAGGATGGGAGAAGAAGGTGTAATCTTGTTTTTGGGGATTAAAAAATCTCCAAGTGTCGTGTAGGCCTAGAGTTCTAAGTTTCCGCCAGATTTTAGCTAGATTTGGGGTTTTGGTCCTAGACTCTGGATTAGAGCAATCAACTGTGGGGTCTAGGGGGAAATTAAAGTCTCCCGCGACTATAAGGGAGCCCTTTGCCTTTTTCAAAATTAGGTCTGAAATTGAGTTTATAAATTTGTCTTGTTTGGAGTTAGGGGAGTATATATTAATTAGGGTTACTGGTTTGCCATATAACAGTCATTTCAGGCATATATATCTACCCTCTTTATCGGTGATACATTGAGTTTTGGTAAAAGGTAAGGATTTGTGGAGCAGAATACTTACTCCATTTACTTTTTTGCTGGGATGTGTACTATGGTAATGTTGCAAGTATTGTGGGGAGAAGTATTTGGGAACATTTTTGGCTTTAAAATGTGTCTCCTGGAGCATCAAAATATGCCCATTTTTTTTCTGTAGGTCAATAATGGCCATTCTCCTCTTCTGGGGGCAGTTTATTCCTTTAGTATTCTCTGTAATGATAGTTAGTTCATTCAGATTGTGACTACCCATTGGAGGTGTGTGGAAGGACCAACTTTGTTAGTATAGATGTAGAAAGACCAAAAGGTTAGGTCGGTGTGTGTGCACCTAGGGAGTAGTAAAGAAGGGGAAAGGTGGGAAAAGCGTGAGGAGAGAGAAAGAAAAGACATAAAAAGGAGAGAAAGAAATATGCAAAATACAATTTTTACTAATATTACATATAACATTCCTAGAAATAAAGGAGAAAATCTCCCAACTGAATGAGAACCATTAACGAATATGCTTTGTTAACAGTCAACAATTTGCAGATATTTGTCATGGCATTATTTTAACGGAGAACTAAAAAAAAAAAATAACATTTTGCAACATTAAACCGGAGAACAAATGAGAAGGAACAGGCATAGCCTGGAATGACACAACATCACTGTGGGTAACTATCCCACCAAGTGCAATGGGCAACGCATTTACTTAAAAAGAGTCTCAAATATTTACCACATCACGCTAGAGTCAGCCTTTATCACCTCTGGGAGACAGTGTAGGCGGTAAGGATTTTTGTGCTCTTCTTTGACGAACTGGGATCCATTCCCTCCTCTGCGGGAGTGGAGGGGGTCCTGAGGGGATGTGGTCTTTATTTTGAGTCGAAGGGATCTCATCAAGTTGTGGTGGTTGTATGTCCAGTTCCTTACATATAGATTGGATGTCTTCTACTGCAGAGCATGTTAAACGTCTGCCTTTCCATAGTATTATTAGATGGAAGGGGAAGCCCCATCGGTATGGGATGTTTCTTTTCCTCAGCATCATGGTTAATGGTTTAAGCTCTCTGCGTTTCGACAAAGTTCTTTGGGAGAGGTCAGCAAATAGTTGGAGCTCCGCATTATCATGCCTAAGGGGTTGTTGTTCCCTAGCAAGCTTCATCAATTCTTCCTTAACTTGGTAGTTGGTTATTCTGACTATAATATCTCTCGGTGGTTGATCATTTTGTGGTTTCGGGTGAAGAGCTCTATGAGCTCTATCTATGTCGATTTTCGTTGGAGTTTCTTCTTTCTTTAAAGCACTGAAGAAGTTTTGGAGATACTGCTCCAGGTCAGGGGTGGTGACACCTCTTAGCCTGATGTTGTGGTGTCTGCTGCGGTTTTCCGCATCATCTAGTTTGTCTTCTAGCTCGAGAATATTTGCCCCCTGACCTTGGACAGTTTTATGCAACTCTGAAATGGCTTCAGCGTGGGAGTCCTGAGTAGTTTCGAGCATCTCAACCCTATGCCCTATTTCAGATATATCTTTCTTGAGGTCAGAGATCTCATCTCTAATGCATTGCTTGACTTGAGAGATTAGTAATGAAAAGTCCTTTTTAGAGGGGATTGAATTAAAAAGCGCTGTAGGTATGGTGATATTTTCAGTGGGTTGATCACTCTCTGATTCTGATGAACTTTGGCATGAGGTATGCTCAGGGGGGTCTGCTTCTTCTGATATGTTAGTTTTGGCTTCTAAGGCCTTAAAGAAGGTATTCACAGTGTGTGAGGTGGTTTTCAGTTGCTTACTGTTTTTAATTGGTTTGCTGCCCTTCTTTGGCGACATTTTAGCATGAGCTGAAAGTGATATGTGTCACTTGAATAAGAGCTGAAATGTGATGTTAGGTTTTGTGGTGTAAAAAATAAACCACCTTCCAGTTGTTAGTGAATGGATTTTAGCTGTAAATTCTTTGATAGTGTAACACCCCAAAGGCTGATCATAGGCAGTATCTTATTGAAGGAGAGCTTCTGTAAGTAAATAGGCTTATGTAAAAATTCAGAGTATATCTCCTGTAACTATCTCTTCTGATTTTATTCTCATACAAGCTTGCAGGAGTTAGTGTTTTAGCCACCTAATTTACAATGTAGACATCTGCATATTAGTTGATAATAGTAAACTGTTAGTGCGTTTATAACCCCATTTCTGGGTTCCTTTAACAATGTTAATGTGCTGGTTCAGATCCGTTATTTAGGGCAAACAGTAATTCTGTGTGTCACTGCTATACTCCGTTAACAATCCATGCTGCTTTTTTTTTTTTACTTTAACTCAGGCTGCGGCCTTTCGCGGGACTCACCTCTGCCTCTCAGGTCCGTGTGCGGTCTTTTTATGTTGGTTCTTTGCCCCAATTATGTCCGGACACTGCTCTCTTGTTGGTGCAGGTCTTTTGGGAGTTCCGGTGGGAATTTACATGTCCCGTGAAAGCAGGCTGAGTTGTGGAGCGAGTGTGAGGAGGCCGCTGCTGCTTTCTTCTAAATGATGGTCCGGCAGCTGAGGGTGTCAAATGAGCGGTTCCAAAGTAAGCACCATTAGGTCAGTTGTTCTGGTCACTAATTGTAACTGCTTATATAGCTGTGGCAAGAGCCAATTTCATCCTCAAACAGATAGGGCTTAGGAGCACTAGAAAAAAGCAGCCATCTCCTAGGCTGGCTAGCTCCGCCCCCCGTATTGATTTTAATTCTATCTTGCACCAAGGTGAAATGAGAACATTAAGTTCTAATATAGATGCAATTAAGTGAGTAACCACTAGGTGGAAGTGTTGAGAAATGTTAATTGAACACCTGTGCACAGGTAGGCCTTTATAAGGTTTGAACAGTGTGTTTTAGCTTTGTATGATTAAGGGTGTTCCACCCGAAACGTCACTGTTTTATTCCAGCATGTGGAAATAAAGATATATTTATATACTGCAAGGTGCTGCCTTCTTCTGTGGATTCATTGTGACTAAAGGGATTACAGCACCCTTTTTGGCCTGCACCTGACAGTGGAGCTGAGCTACAAACTGTTCTAGTACTACTATTGCTGATTGCTGTTAGTAGCTGCGTGCACCCTGTCGAAAAATGTCCACTAAAGATATCACAGAAACAACTGGATTACCGATGTTTGGATATACAGATACCGATGCAGCCAGGGTTATGAATCTGGTTAAAGGCTCAAGTGACTTTTTAAAAACCTCAGCGACTGAGATTAATGGCAAATTACTGGAGAAACAGACCAAGAAATGTACAGCTCTAGATCTGCATGCAGTAACACTGGCTGAATACTGCAAGGTAAAGAGGATACCCAGAGGACTTCGGATGAATGCCCGACCAACTCTAATGACCAGCAATGAAGAATATTGTAAGCTATTTGTCAGCATATTAAATAAATGCTCCTATGACCTCATGATACTGACTGTGAAGTTCTTGCATAAAGAAATTTCTAAACAAAAATCGGAGGTGTCAAGACTGAGGGAGGAGCTGAGTGAATCACTGACATTAGAAGCATACAATACTCTGGTAAAGAATGTGGAGCAAGGAGAAGCAGAATATCATAAGATACTGGAGGATCGGAAAATAACGAAATTCCAGAGGGACATCGAGGATTACGAATCTGGATTGGTTTATCGATGGTCACATGACCGGGAGCCAAGTTACCGCCCACAAGCCGGGGAATTTCGTCAGCGGTGGCGTCCAAGACACAGGCAGCAAGGTGCCGCTGCGTTGGGAAGCGACACAGATTCTTCAGCCGGTTTTTTAACCGAAGAGTCGGAAGGAGAGGCCACAGGGGTGGCCGCAAACACAAGGGCCGCAAGAGGTATGGTGACCGGATCGCAAACATTCCGGAGGGGTCAGAGGAGATCGAGTCAAGGTCGGAGGTATTAGAAGGAGGTAACAGGAGACCAACTGACTGTTTGATATCTGACGGTGATAATTCCAACCATGAACTGCCTAAAAGTGATTTAATCATTAATATCTCTGATTATGTTCTGTCTAGTGAGCAAATATTAGCCCTTAATAAAGGTTTATCGTTTAGTCCCACACAAAATCTAGATCTATTTAGATTAGAGCAAGATCTGTTTAGATTTTTTTCGATCTATTAAACTGAAAAGTTTTTTTGCAAATAAAAATTCTCCAATTACTGAAAAGGATGTAACACTGGGTTGACATTGAGTAAATTTGTTCCAGTAAATGTTAACCATAGTGTCAATACGTATATGGAGCTAGTCAAAAAAGATCTAGAAAAAGTATACAAAAAGATTGCTGGAGAACATTGCAGTAATAATATATCTAAAAAAGAAAGAGAGGCTATCAATTTGTTAAAAAGTAACAAAGCAGTAACGATAAAAATGGCAGACAAGGGAGGTGCGATTACTGTCATGAATACTAGTATCTATATTACAGAGATTCAAAATCAGTTGTCCAAACAAGATGTATATAAAGAATTACCATATGATCCTACTATAATTATCCAAAAGGAGATTGTGTCTATGGTGAATAGAGTCTTAAAAATGGGTATAATATCTAAAGATGTTGCTGATTTCTTGATCATAGATCACCCTTGTATCCCAGTTTTTTACACTTTGCCAAAGGTGCACAAGCGGCTTGAAAATCCACCGGGTAGGCCAATTGTAGCCGGCATATGTTCAGTTTTTCCCAACATAGCTATCTTTTTGGATAGAATATTTCAGCCGCTTGTGCACCTTGGCAGTTCATATATCAAGGACACTGGGGATTTTTTGGACAAAGTACATAATTTAGATCTATATGGCAACAAATACATACTATTCACATTAGATGTGAGCAGTTTATATACTGCAATAAAACATGAGAGCGGTATTTCAGCAGTCATGAAGGTACTCCACACAGTTAACAAGTATTCTCCATCACAGAAGATGTTTTTTGAAAATCTATTGAGAGTTGTTCTTTACCAGAATTATTTCTTGTTTCAGGACACATTTTTTCTCCAGCTTCAGGGAACAGCCATGGGTTCCAATGTCGCCCCCACATACGCGAATATATTCATGAATATGTACGAGGAAACATTTGTTTATGAGAATAGATTATTTCTACAATATGCAGTGGCCTGGTGGTGGTACATAGATGATGTATTCGGTGTGTGGTGTGGCGACATTGGAACCCTGGAGGAATTTGTCGCTGAGCTCAATTGTAGCACTGACTCCATTAAATTTTGTCTCAATGCAAGTGAAACACAGGTTGACTTCTTAGACACCACTGTATATCTAAAAGATGGTAAGCTCTGTACAGACTTATATGTAAAATCTACTGCTAAGAATGGCTTGTTACACTATCAAAGTTTCCATCCTAGAAGTACAGTTAGGTCATTACCTAGAAGTCAGTTCCTAAGGGTACAACGCATTGTATCAGAGGAAGATAGATTGCAGAAGAGATTACACAATATGGCAAAGAAGTTTGAGAATAGGGGTTATCCTGCAGCGTTGGTTCAGAATGAATTAGTTAAGGTACAATCTAAAAAAGATCAAACACCAAAAAAGGAAGATAAACGTATGGTAATGGTTATGGATCACAATAACCATGGTAGCGAAATTATGAGTGTACTAAAAAAACACTGGCGTATCCTACAGGGTTGCCATCCAGGTGTTTCTGAATTTGCAGTACCCCCCATGCCTGCCTATAGAAGAAGGAGAAATCTCAGAGATGAGCTTATACATACAGATATTGGAAGTGCAAATAAAAAACAACAAAGCTATATATCTGATAAAAACTATGGGTGTTATCCTTGTCTGGGATGTGGCAACTGCAATTCAATGATCAAAGGCCCTCAATTTGTACACCCTCTCTCTGGTAAGAAATTCTTGATAAAAGGTTTTTACACATGTGATACTGCTTTTGCTATCTATCTCATAAAATGTCCATGCGGAAAAATTTACATTGGCGAGACGACACGTCGTGTCCGTGATAGCATAGTACAACACAAAAGCAATATCAGATGTGGAAATCTAGAGGCACCAGTGTCAGGACATTTTATCCAATGTGGCCACAACATTAGTCAGGTCCGTTTTCAAATCATTGATGCAATGCCACGTCCCAGACGGGGGGGTAATAGAGAGTTAATGCTAAAAAAGAAGGAGGCGTTTTGGATTTACAAACTCAATGCAATGCAACCCTTGGGTATAAATAAAGAATTGGATTATACTCTATTTTTATAATCATTTTTGCAACTATCTTTGTAATCATTTTGAGTCATGAAATGTCAAATTTGCTGCAATTGTTTTTCATCTAATTTGCTGCAACTGTTTTTCACCAAATTTGCTGCAAGTGTTTTTCAACAAAGTGTTTTTTTAATAATTTTCAATAATTTGTCTATCAACAATTTATTTGGTTGAAAGTACATTGGTATCTGTATATGTCATTGTTTTGCATATGTATACATTTTTTGTGTTGATTTTAATTCTATCTTGCACCAAGGTGAAATGAGAACATTAAGTTCTAATATAGATGCAATTAAGTGAGTAACCACTAGGTGGAAGTGTTGAGAAATGTTAATTGAACACCTGTGCACAGGTAGGCCTTTATAAGGTTTGAACAGTGTGTTTTAGCTTTGTATGATTAAGGGTGTTCCACCCGAAACGTCACTGTTTTATTCCAGCATGTGGAAATAAAGATATATTTTTATACTGCAAGGTGCTGCCTTCTTCTGTGGATTCATTGTGACTAAAGGGATTACAGCACCCTTTTTGGCCTGCACCTGACAGTGGAGCTGAGCTACAAACTGTTCTAGTTCTACCTTGTATGCATGGATACCGGTCCAAGTCTCAAAGGCTTACCAGAGTAGCTCCTCCGTCAAGACACAGGAAGCGTGACCATTTATGTTATCCGTGTGGGAGCTGTCTCGTTGCTGCAATCCTATTCGCCAGGACAGCTCTCACAGCCAGGTGGTATTCTTTGCCGACTCTGATGTCAATATGTATCCCCTCTTTAGTGCATACAGCACACAGGATACCTATAATGCTTGTAAGATTTCAAAGTGATGATTTGTTCGGCCAAAATGCTGTAGATTTTTCAGCGGTTTATGCAGCAGTTGTTTGTACAAATAAAGCGCCAGGTGTCTGTCTCTCTTTGCTTATATCAAGCTGTCAGCACACCATGGCAGTATATGTATCAGATGCACAAAAGTATCAAATATACTAAAGTCCATTACCAAGTTAGGAATAGTAAATACTGCAACTAGAACACATTAACGCGTTTCTCCCCTTGCAGGGCTTTTTCTCTTTATATTAGGTTTGCATATGTTTTCTATATATTGGGGTTTATAGATTATCTGCCAGAATACCCCTTATGCTTCTGACTCACCTTTAGCTTAAGCGTTCCTATTATTTCTTTTTTCCTCTATGCTTAAACTAGTTATATCAGAAAGTAAGCAATAAATAGGAGAACATATTGCTTAATGCTTATGATATATAGTTCTGGAAGTAAGAGATTAGCTGGTTAGGTTAAATACAAAACTGAGCTAGGCTTAAATGAGCATTTTCAGAGAATAAGCAATAAATAGGGAAACATATTACTTTATGCTTATAATATATAGCTCTGGTAGTAAGAGCTTAGGTGAATAGGTTTAACAGCACAACTTCAGGGCAATATAAAAAAACATAAACTATCTTTATACATCTTCTCAGATGAACATAAAGTTAACCACCACTAGAGTGTGAATACTAACATGGAATCATATGACAGGGAGCCATGAACAGCACTAAACAGTATGTCAGATACATACATCATATTTTTTATTGAGATTAGCACTGAAAGTTACATGTAAATATAGGTCTGGAGCAGTGTAATATGTCCCTTACAAATATACAAAATGAGGAAGAAGGAAAGCTGAGTCCAGGTGTCAGGAAAAAGTTTTATTGCAAGGTAGGCTTTCTGGATACAAGGTGAACTCCAATCTTACGCGTTTCGCGCATGGGCACATGCGCTTCATCAGAGATATCGGTCTCTGCTGTTCAGGATCAATATAAAGAGGTGAGTGACCTATCAGGGCAGGTATGGTCCTTTAATCTTTAGATGGAAAAATTGCCAACAGGTGTGTGGTCTGTTGGTCACCCACTACTATGTTTACATCGATCCTGTGCAGCAGAAGACTAAAAAAGAACAGATAGATAATGATTAAATGATTTTAAAAATAGAGCTTAATTATACATAATGTTTCAAACATATATATATAAATCTCAGTTGGTGTAGTACTGAATAGTGTCACAACAGTGTATATATATCTAAGTGCCTATTGTGTAATTTACTTTGATTTTAGTTTCTATATTATTTACATTTAAAAATAAGCACATATTGAAGTTAGACAGTTAGGTCGCATTTTAAAGTCCCGTAATTTGACAAAGCCCTTTATGGGGAGATTTGGACTTGCAGGAGTAATATGCGGCCTAACTGGAACAAAAATTGACAATAGCCCTTAATGGGGCTAACAGTACTGCTCCAAACATCATCATGCATAAAAATGATTAATAATTAATAACATTCTGTAGTCTAATAGCATTTATGACAAACTTTGATACTTTATATTTGTGAGTTACTTCTGTAAGGTCAATAAAACAGTCTATATTTACTATGCTATATCCCTTGGGTCCCCTAATAATAATGGCTCTTGGTTGTATATCGCAAATAGGAGTGAATGGACAAACAGTAAATAAAGAATTACTCTAGAAATGGGTATTGTTCAGATCCAGTAAGCCAACACAGTTCTCCTTTCAATCCACCTTTTTGTGTCCGCCATCGTTGATTGCAAAAGAGTTAATCTCAGTGTGCAAAATAACAACTCCAACTTCTACCTTAAGCTCGCAGTATCAATTAGCACTTTTAAAAATTAACTAGAGATTGGATCTCTGGTTAAGTTTTATAAATCTGCTTTAAATGTCCCCAAAATACTATCTAGTGTAGTTTATTAAAAAAATAAAGATGGCAGGATCTTTATTTTTTAATAAAAGTACTGCACTAGGCAGTATTTTGGGCTTAAAATTTGTGGGAGTGGGGTGTTAGAAAAAAAAACGCACTGAAAAACGCACTGTTTGTTCCCAGTAAATATATATGTATATGCTTACATACATTTATATTTATGTGTTTATGAGCATATACATATATATTTATACTTGCTGCCATCGCTGCACGACTTACCCCCTTCACTGGTGCAAAAGTTCTGATGCCGTCTCTGATGGCATCAGAACGAGGATCCCATAGGAGCCTATGGAAACATGCTCTTGTGAGTGCAATGCTTCCTAGCAATGTGAACGTGCATTTGCATTGCGGCTGTTTTGTAATACCAACGTACATTATCACACGCTGGTATTAAAGTGTAATACCAGCGTACATTATCACACGCTGGTATTAAAGTGGATCGCTAATATCGCGTTCATGAAAGCAATATATAGCGCTCCACTTTTAATCTAGACCACAGTGAGAAGCTGAGCCCTTGCCCTGGGGAGCTGGCTGCACTATCCCAAGAGTAGGCACAGGACATGTTGAGATCTCTCAGAATGAACCCTTTAAGGTGAATGCAATCTCAAAGACAGGTGGATGGCGGTGGCTTTTCATCCACCATTAGGGTCAGCTTTACTGGTCCCTGACCACTCCGGCCAGTTAGATGAAGACAAAATAGCCTTAGGTGGTGCTAAAGCACCAGGAGGACTCTCCTGCTCCATAATATGGGTACGAGCACATGCTCTATCCTTCATAGCAGAAAAAAGCTGTCCTTGTATAACTGTGATTACCTCAGTAAATCAGTTGCAGCTGCAGAATGGACAAAGAAAATAACAGGGCAACACTCTCTAAAACCTGTGATATAAGACAGTTAGATCTACTACATATCTTGCATTCAAAATAATTAAAGATAGGTTGTAAAGCTGTATAGAGATCATCCATAGTAACCATTGCCAGCTATCTGAAAAGAACAATCCAGACACAACTGTATTACCCAGATAACCAGGCTGATGTGTGAGACCTCAACAGTCCAGCTCAGGGATCATATATACAGTAAATAAATATATATCTAATCCATAAAGGGTAATACAATTGTAACTATCATCCCCTTCAAAAATAGCAGCTAGAAACAGGTTTTTGTGGCAGATAAGAACAATAGGCTCAATAAGTCTGCAAGGTGTGATTCCTTTATTAACTGTTTCACTGCTGGGTCACTCGCAAAACTGGCCTTAGAGTGAACACTGGTGCCAACCCTCTGTGTTTTAAGGTAATTGATTTGAGTGCATGATCATCATTACTAAATTGATTACCTCAAAAAACAACATTCCAATTTACTTCTATTATCTAATTTGCTTCATTCTTTAGATATCCTTTGTTAAAGAAATAGCAATGCACATGGGTGAGCCAATAACATGAGGCATCTATGTGCAGCCACCAATCAGAAGCTACTGAGCCTATCTAGATATGCTTTTCAGGAGAGAATATCAAGACAATGAAGCAAATTAGATAATAGAAGTAAATTAGAAAGTTGTTTAAAATGGTATTCTCTATCTGAATCATGAAAGAAAAAATGTGGATTTAATGTCCCTTTAAGTCCCTTACTTAAAAGGGCAGACCCCCAGGATGACAACACATAGTCATTCATAGTGCTATTAGCGACCACATGCCTTCCTCTAAACTCAAGGGGTTGATAATATTGAAATAGTTTTGGGGGACTTAGGAAAACTTTAACTTAAAAAGACAAGACAGAGGAACCTCCTTCCCAACTGTGAGATGACTGGTCACATTGCATTGAAATCAAAGAGAAAAGCTTTTGTAGAAAACAAACTAGGCAACTTTTCTATGTCTAGTTTTCTAGAATCTAGCGTTATTCAAAATATAATATTTCACCACAAAACTGCTTTATGAGTCTCTTTGATTAAATATTATATTCAGTGGTTAAAACTGCATTATGTATGATGCTTTTTGTAACTCAACTCTTATTAAATATTAAAGAAACATCACTCAATGTCTTAATTTTTATTAGAAAAAGGATTCAGTGAGCAATAAAGTTCTGTTTAAAGAAAGAAAAAAAAAAAGGCATTTTATCAATACATCAAAAACAACCCTTTCATCAAGAGCTTTGGTACACTTAATGGAATACTAGCAAATATGGACTATGGAAGATGCAGTTCACAGTACAAATATGTCAAGCTAATTAGTTAGCAGGTAGCAGCACATCAGTACACAGTGCATTCCTTTTGGTGGATTGGAGCAGTAAACAATACTCTTATCACAAGCAATAACTCAGTTGTGGCAGGATTACACCACTATACATCGCACAGAGACAATTTGACAGTAATATTTAAATCCATTAGAAAACATTTTCCAACACCATTTCTCATGATTTTGGAACTTTTCAAATTCTACAGCTTTGACCTCTTGAAACCTCATTTGGCACATCTTGGCTATTTGTGAATGAATTGTTTATGTGTTAAACACAAATGTTTTTTATGTAATACAAAGTAAAGAAAATTGCTTAAAACAACTTCTAAACCATAAAATGTGTACTTACATAATCAACTATTTGTTCTTGTTACTTATTATCTTGTAGTAATGTAAAAATAAATATTTCAATTCTTCAGACTTTTGCCAGGTTTTAAAAATGTTAGCACTTTTAGGTTGGTGGTCAATGCTTAGACAGCTCAGATGGGTATGTCTCTGAGTCATGGTGGAACACAGCTCCAACTCTTAAAGTATGACATCCGTTTATGATGGAACTCCCCATTTTTTGGAGATACTAGGGGTTGGTTAAGGATAAGAATGGAAGTTGGTTTACTTACTTTAGGTACAACCAGTTGTTGATAATGTTTGACAGTTAATTAAGATGTAATCTAGACACTAAAAGTCTCTCAGTATTCAACTTAATATAGGTTTGGGAGTTCATTAGTTATTGTTAGGGAGGTGAAGCATTAGCTTATCGACTGTCAAGGCTAGAGATTACATAGCCCTTCATGTGTAATGGGACTCAGCAGGGAGTGCTGTACTAAGAATGGAACAAAACTTTTTAAAATGTTATTAAAAATGCAGGCATCAGAAATAAAATTAACTCCCTAAAACAAGAGGAAGAGGTTATGAGGGCAATAAAACGTTCCAGGACCAAATCAATTACCTACAGAATTCTACATAATTTTAGATGATGAGATTGTACTTGTACTGACTAATTTAAAAAAGTGTAAAGATTCGGAATTAACAGATACATAGAGGCCAATCATGCTTTAAAATGTTGACTATAAAATATTAGCTTCAATAATAGCTAAACGGCTGAAGAATGCTCTGAATAATCTCATAAGTAAATATCATAAAGTCTTGTTTAATATTAGAACACTATTGGAATCAGAGAGAACAAGATAAGGATAAACATATACATGATGCTGAAAAAGCCTTTGATACTGTTCAATGGGATCATTTATTTACTGCACTCGAGAATTTTGTTTTTTTAGGTTATTTTGCAGAATACATCAAAAGTATCTTAAATAATCCAATATTGGTAATTTTATTTAATGGTGTCCTCACTCCTGAAATTGAATTAAGAGGTACAAGACAGGGTGCCCGTTGTCACCCATGTTATTTCATATCACGATCGATCCATTTGCAATTAGGGTATGAAAGGTAATACAAGGAGTTTACCGCAAAGATGTTGAAGTTAAAATATTTATGTATGCTGAAGACATCTTGATATTTTTAAGAGATACTAAAATAAATATTCCTATTTTTGGATTATGTTAATAGTATAGCTCTTTTTCAGGTTAAAAAGTTAACCTCCTTAAATCGGAACTAATATGGCTGAGAAAAACTAAAGATTCAGTGACTAATATATAATTTAAAGAAGCAGATAAAATCTTATATGTAGGCATGTGGCTGAATAAAAATTCCAAAGATTGATATGAATTAAACTTAAGAAATGTGTTTATTAATCTTGGTACACTTTTAGAATCTTTGAAGAAAATACCTCTTTTAGCCTCAAATTATTTTATTTCCTCAAGTTATGTATAAAATTAAAATCCTTCCTCTTCTAATTAAGATTAAAGAAGAGATATTCAATCTTAAAAAAGATGTGTATCGACAGTATCTCACAAAAGTGAGTACACCCCTCACATTTTTGTAAATATTTTATTATATCTTTTCATGTGACAACACTGAAGAAATTACACTTTGTTACAATGTAAAAAGTAGTGAGTGTACAGCCTGTATAACAGTGTAAATTTGCTGTCCCCTCAAAATAACTCAACACATAGCCATTAAGGTCTAAACTGTTGGCAACAAAAGTGAGTACACCCCTAAGTGGAAATGTCCATATTGGGCCCAATTAGCCATTTTCCCTCCCCAGTGTCATGTGACTCGTTAGTGTTACAAGGTCTCAGGTGTGATTGTGAATGGGAAGCAGGTGTGTTAAATTTGGTGTTATCACTTTCACACTCTCTCATACTGGTCACTGGAAGTTCAACATGGCACCTCATGGTTGACCAAAGAAGTTGAGTGCATGTGCTCAGCGTCATATCCAGAGGTGGTTATTGGGAAATAGACGTATGAGTGCTGCCAGCATTACTGCAGAGGTTGAAGGGGTGGGGGGTCAGCCTGTCAGTGCTCAGACCATATGCAGCACACTGCATCAAATTGGTCTGCATGGCTATCTTCCCAGAAGGAAGCCTCTTCTAAAGATGATGCACAAGAAAGCCCTCAAACAAGCTAAGACAAACAGACTAAGGACATGGATTACTGGAACCATGCCCTGTGGTCCGATGAGACCAAGATAAATTTATTTGGTTCAGATGGTGTCAAGCATGTGTGGCGGCAACCAGATGAGGAGTACAAAGACAAGTGTGTCTTGCCTACAGTCAAGCATGGTAGTGGTAATGTCATGGTCTAGGCCTGCATGAGTGCTGTCGGCACTGGGGAGCTACAGTTCATTGAGGGAACCATGAATGTCAACATGTACTGTGACATACTGAAGCAGATCATGATCCCCTCCCTTTGGAGACTGGGCCGCAGGGCAGAATTCCAACATGATAATGACCCCCAACACACCTCCAAGATGACCTCTGCCTTTCTAAAGAAGCTGAGGGTAAAGGTGATGGACTGGCCAAGCATGTCTCCAGAACCTAAACCCTATTGAGCATCTGTGGGGCATCCTCAAACAGAAGGTGGGGGAGCACAAGGTCTCTAAAATCCACCAGCTTTGTGATGTTGTCATGGAGGAGTGGAAGAGGACTCCAGTAGCAACCTGTGAAGCTCTGGTGAACTCCATGCCCAAGAGGGTTAAGGAAGTGCTGGAAAATATTGGTGGTCACACAAAATATTGACACTTTGGGCCCAATTTGGACATTTCCACTTAAGGGTGTATTCACTTTTCTTGCCAACAGTTTAGTCATTAATGGCTGTGTGTTGAGTTATTTTGAGGGGACAGGAAATTTGCACTTTTATAAAGGCTGTGCACTCACTACTTTACATTGTAGCAAAGTGTCATTTCTTCAGTGTTGTCAATGGAATAGATATAATAAAATATTTACAAAAATGTGAGGGGTGTACTCACTTTTGTGAGATATTGTAGGTCTTTATGGGGATATAATACATTTATTGAATAAATTGTACTTGCTAATGGAAGCTGAAAGCTTTTCTTTGCCTAATCTCCAAAAATATAATATTGCATGTCTGGCAAAGATTGCTGTTATATATAGAATATTGTACTTTTAAAGAGCTTGTGGAAGCTATTCTTATTCTTTGAAATCGTTATTACATGTAAAGGATAACTGCTTACCTAGAGATATTACAAATCTAAGAATAATACATAGTTATAAAAGCTTGGCAAATGTTATGTGAAGCGTTGAAGGTTAATTTTGCGGGCTCTCTTTATCTTGTGATTATTGAGGGGCTATATTCTGAAGTTTTTTTCCGCTGGAAAAGATTAGGATTAGTAAATATGTATGTATATCTAGTTAAAGAAAGACATGGGAATTTAATTATAGTTAAATCCTTTGAAATTTTAAGAAAAGATTTTAGCATATTTCAGAAAGATTTTATTGCATATCTTCAGATTAGACATCTGGTTAATAAGCTAATAAAGGAGCATGATGGTGGGTGTCATTGGCCACAGCTTGATAATTGTTTTAAATTATGTAATATGGGAAATTTCTCCATAAATAAATGGTATAGGATTTTGCTAGAGAAAGATGGAAACAGTGGTCTAAGGAGCTTACTAGTAAAATAGCACCTGAAAGGTATACAAGAACTAGATAAAAGCTCTATGCAATTTAGTATAATTAGAGTAAGAAATGTGATGAAGGCTAGTCATTTTAGGGAAGCTCATTTAAACCTAATTCATAAGCTATATCTTCCACCATCTTTATTATATAGAGGGGGGAAAGTTGATAGGTGTGGAAAATGTAGTGGAAATATGGCAGAATTTCTTCATTATTTTTGGTCTTGCTTGCTTATTAATCAGTTCTGGAAGAAAATTAGATTTTGGTTAAAAAAATAACACATGAAAATATTCAATTAAACTTTTTGCACATGTTGCATACCGTGCATATTATAAGTTGTAAGTAAAAAAAACGTTTTCAGTCGCACCCTATTACGATGCACCAAAAAAGCCAGTTACAATAACACCCAATAAATTGGTCAATCCCGATCACATTTTCTCAAGTTGGCTTATCTGAAATGAAATATTAATTTTTCACATGCCAAAGTTATTCACATAGCAGAATATGTTCTATTTATTCATAAACACATACTTCTACATATATATGATTTTTTTTTTGGTACAATATATATCTATACCTATATACAGTGTATATATATATATCTATATATATATATATATAATTATAAATAGGTATAGATATACAGAAATATATATGGATATCTATTAAAAAATACATAAAATATATTCCCCTTTGGGAAGAACATTTGAATGGGAAATATTTACAGTACAAACACATTTAAACACTTCATTAAATATGAATATGGCATAAAAAGGATTTTACATGTATTCAGCAACTTAACTACACAGAGCTCTAATGCACTTATATATGTCTATATATGTGTACATATGTATTTATGTGTTTAGATGTGTATATATATATATATATATATCTGTAAATAAATATACACATATAAATAAATACATATATAATACACACACACACACACATAAATATATATATATATATCTGTAAATAAATATACACATATAAATAAATACATATATAATACACACACACACATAAATATATATATATATATATATATATATCTGTAAATAAATATACACATATAAATAAATACATATATAATACACACACACACACACATGTTCTCAATGAACCCAAAAAACTCATTAATATCAAAGCTGAATATTTTTGGAAGTAGTTTTTAGTTTGTTTTTAGTTATAGCTATTTTAGGGGGATATCTGTGTGTGCAGGTGACTATTACTGTGCATAATTATTAGGCAACTTAACAAAAAACAAATATATACCCATTTCAATTATTTATTTTTACCAGTGAAACCAATATAACATCTCAACATTCACAAATATACATTTCTGACATTCAAAAACAAAACAAAAACAAATCAGTGACCAATATAGCCACCTTTCTTTGCAAGGACACTCAAAAGCCTGCCATCCATGGATTCTGTCAGTGTTTTGATCTGTTTACCATCAACATTGCGTGCAGCAGCAACCAAAGCCTCCCAGACACTGTTCAGAGAGGTGTATTGTTTTCCCTCCTTGTAAATCTCACATTTGATGATGGACCACAGGTTCTCAATGGGGTTCAGATCAGGTGAACAAGGAGGCCATGTCATTAGATTTTCTTCTTTTATACCCTTTCTTGCCAGCCAAGCTGTGGAGTACTTGGACGCGTGTGATGGAGCATTGTCCTGCATGAAAATCATGTTTTTCTTGAAGGATGCAGACTTCTTCCTGTACCACTGCTTGAAGAAGGTGTCTTCCAGAAACTGGCAGTAGGACTGGGAGTTGAGCTTGACTCCATCCTCAACCCGAAAAGGCCCCACAAGCTCATCTTTGATGATACCAGCCCAAACCAGTACTCCACCTCCACCTTGCTGGCGTCTGAGTCGAACTGGAGCTCTCTGCCCTTTACCAATCCCGCCACGGGCCCATCCATCTGGCCCATCAAGACTCACTCTCATTTTATTAGTCCATAAAACCTTAGAAAAATCAGTCTTGAGATATGTCTTGGCCCAGTCTTGACGTTTCAGCTTGTGTATCTTGTTCAGTGGTGGTCATCTTTCAGCCTTTCTTACCTTGGCCATGTCTCTGAGTATTGCACACCTTGTGCTTTTGGGCACTCCAGTGATGTTGCAGCTCTGAAATATGGCCAAACTGGTGGCAAGTGGCATCTTGGCAGCTGCACGCTTGACTTTTCTCAGTTCATGGGCAGTTATTTTGCACCTTGGTTTTTCCACACGCTTCTTGCGACCCTGTTGACTATTTTGAATGAAACGCTTGATTGTTCGATGATCACGCTTCAGAAGCTTTGCAATTTTAAGAGTGCTGCATCCCTCTGCAAGATATCTCACTATTTTTTACTTTTCTGAGCCTGTCAAGTCCTTCTTTTGACCCATTTTGCCAAAGGAAAGGAAGTTGCCTAATAATTATGCACACCTGATATAGGGTGTTGATGTCATTAGACCACACCCCTTCTCATTACAGAGATGCACATCACCTAATATGCTTAATTGGTAGTAGGCTTTCGAGCCTATACAGCTTGGAGTAAGACAACATGCATAAAGAGGATGATGTGGTCAAAATACTAATTTGCCTAATAATTCTGCACTCCCTGTATATCTGTAAATAAATATACACATATAAATAAATACATATATAATACACACACACACACATAAATATATATATATATATATATATATATATATATATATATATATATATATATATATCTGTAAATAAATATACACATATAAATAAATACATATATAATACACACACACACACACACACACACACATAAATATATATATATATATATATATATAAATACATATACATGTATCTGTATGTGTCTCTATGTTAAAGTACTTTGCAGCCATTATTTCTTTCATGTAATTAGCAAGAGTCCATGAGCTAGTGACGTATGGGATATACATTCCTACCAGGAGGGGCAAAGTTTCCCAAACCTCAAAATGCCTATAAATACACCCCTCACCACACCCACAATTCAGTTTTACAAACTTTGCCTCCGATGGAGGTGGTGAAGTAAGTTTGTGCTAGATTCTACGTTGATATGCGCTCCGCAGCAAGTTGGAGCCCGGTTTTCCTCTCAGCGTGCAGTGAATGTCAGAGGGATGTGAAGAGAGTATTGCCTATTTGAATGCAGTGATCTCCTTCTACGGGGTCTATTTCATAGGTTCTCTGTTATCGGTCGTAGAGATTCATCTCTTACCTCCCTTTTCAGATCGACGATATACTCTTATATATACCATTACCTCTGCTGATTCTCGTTTCAGTACTGGTTTGGCTTTCTACAAACATGTAGATGAGTGTCCTGGGGTAAGTAAATCTTATTTTCTGTGACACTCTAAGCTATGGTTGGGCACTTTGTTTATAAAGTTCTAAATATATGTATTCAAACATTTATTTGCCTTGACTCAGAATGTTCAACTTTCCTTATTTTTCAGACAGTCAGTTTCATATTTGGGATAATGCATTTGAATTAACCCCTTAATGACCGAGGACGTGCAGGGTACGTCCTCTTAAAAAAGTCACTTAACGACCAAGGACGTACCCTGCACGTCCTCGGTTTGGAAAGCAGCTGGAAGCGATCCTGATCACTTCCAGCTGATTTCCGGTTATTGCAGGATGCCTCGATATTGAGGCATCCTGCAATAACATTTTTTACCCCTCCGGTGCAGAGAGAGCCACTCTGTGGCCCTCTCTGCACCGGACATCGATGGCCGCATTCGTTGGTGGGTGGGAGCTGAAGTGGGAGGTGGGTGGGCGGCCATCGATGGCTTCTTAGTGAGAGAGGGGGGCGGGATCGGTTGCGGTATCGCCGGGGGCGCGCACGGGTGCGCGCGCGTGCACGGGGGGGTGGCGGGCGGGCGCGTGCACGGGGCGGGAGCGGGTGGGAACCGCTACACTACAGAAAAAAGGTACAAGTTGATTGTCAAAAAATATATAATAAACTTATTTTTTTTAAAACATCTAAGGGATCAGGAAGGGGTGGGGGGTTGGTATTGGGGGGGGGAAGCTACACTACAGAAAAGGGACATTTTTTTAATATATAACAGCATATTTTTCACTAAAATGGGTACTGGCAGACAGCTGCCAGTACCCAAGATGGCGCACATTAAGTCAGAGGGGGAGGGTTAGAGAGCTGTTTGGTGGGGGATCAGTGAGGTTGGGGGCTAATGGGGATCCTACACATAAGCATATGTAAATATGCTAAAAAAAATGCACAAAAAAGCCAAAATTCTCCTTTTATTTTAGTACTGGCAGAGTTTCTGCCAGTACTTAAGATGGCGGGGACATTTGTGGGGTAGGGGAGGGAAGAGAGATGTTTGGGAGGGATCAGGGGGTCTGATGTTTCAGGTGGGAGGCTGATCTCTACACTAAAGCTAAAATTAACCCTGCAAGCTCCCTACAAGCTACCTAATTAACCCCTTCACTGCTAGCCATAATACACGTGTGATGCGCAGCGCCATTTAGCAGCATTCTAATTACCAAAAAGCAACGCCAAAGCCATATATGTCTGCTATTTCTGAACAAAGGGGATCCCAGAGAAGCATTTACAACCATTTGTGCCATAATTGCACAAGCTGTTTGTAAATGATTTCAGTGAGAAACCTAAAATTGTGAAAAATGTAACATTTTTTTTAATTTGATCGCATTTGGCGGTGAAATGGTGGCATGAAATATACCAAAATGGGCCTAGATCAATACTTGGGGTTGTCTACTACACTACACTAAAGCTAAAAATACCCCAAAAAGCTCCTTACATGCTTCCTAATTAACCCCTTCACTGCTGGGCATAATACACGTGTGGTGGGCAGTGGCATTTAGCGGCCTTCTAATTACCAAAAAGCAAAGCCAAAGCCATATATGTCTGCTATTTCTGAACAAAGGGGATCCCAGAGAAGAATTTACAACCATTTATGCCATAATTGCACAAGCAGTTTGTAAATAAGCAGTTTGTAAATAATTTCAGTGAGAAACTGAAAGTTTGTGAAAAAATTTGTGAAAAAGTGAACGATTTTTTGTATTTGATCGCATTTGGCGGTGAAATGGTGGCATGAAATATACCAAAATGGGCCTAGATCAATACTTTGGGATGTCTTCTAAAAAAAAATATATACATGTCAATGGATATTCAGGGATTCCTGAAAGATATCAGTGTCCCAATGTAACGACTTGTGTGGTTTCTTCAAGATCATTTTGAAAAAAATGGTTTGAAAATAGCAAAGTGCTACTTGTATTTATGGCCCTATAAGTTACAAAAAAAGCAAAGAACTTGTAAACATTGGGTATTTCTAAACTCAGGACAAAATTTAGAAACTATTTAGCATGGGTGTTTTTTGGTGGTTGTAGATATGTAACAGATTTTGGGGTTCAAAGTTAGAAAAAGTGTGTTTTTTTCCATTTTTCCTCATATTTTATAAATTATTTTATAGTAAATGATAAGATATGATGAAAATAATGGTATTTTTAGAAAGTCCATTTAATGGCGAGAAAAACGGTATATAATATGTGTGGGTACAGTAAATGAGTAAGAGGAAAATTTCAGCTAAACACAAACACCGCAGAAATGTAAAAATAGCCTTGGTCCCAAACGGACAGAAAATGGAAAAGTGCTCTGGTCACTAAGGGGTTAATCATTTTTTTCTTACCTTCAAAAATTTGACACTTTTTTCCCTGTGGGCTGTTAGGCTCGCGGGGGCTGAAAATGCTTCATTTTATTGCGTCATTCTTGGCGCAGACTTTTTGGCGCAAAAATTATTTTCCGTTTCCGGCGTCATACGTGTCGCCGGAAGTTGCGTCATTTAGGCGCCAAATAATGTGGGCGTCTGATTTGGCGCTAAAAAATATGGGCGTCGCTTTTATCTCCACATTATTTAAGTCTCATTTTTTATTGCTTCTGGTTGCTAGAAGCTTGTTCTTGGCATTCTTTCCCATTCCTGAAACTGTCATTTAAGGAATTTGTTCAATTTTGCTTTATATGTTGTTTTTTCTCTTACATATTGCAAGATGTCTCACGTTGCATCTGAGTCAGAAGATACTACAGGAAAATCGCTGTCTAGTGCTGGATCTCCCAAAGCTAAGTGAATCTGCTGTAAATTTTTGGTAGCTATTCCTCCGGCTGTTGTTTGTATTGATTGTCATGACAAACTTGTTAATGCAGATAATATTTCCTTTAGTAAAGTACCATTGCCTGTTGCAGTTCCTTCAACATCTAAGGTGCAGAATGTTCCTGATAACATAAGAGATTTTGTTTCTGAATCCATAAAGAAGGCTATGTCTGTTATTTCTCCTTCTAGTAAACGTAAAAAATCTTTTAAAACTTCTCTCCCTACAGATGAATTTTTAAATGAACATCATCATTCTGGTTCTGATGACTCTTCTGGTTCAGAGGATTCTGTCTCAGAGGTTGATGCTGATAAATCTTCATATTTATTTAAAATGGAATTTATTCGTTCTTTACTTAAAGAAGTACTAATTGCTTCAGAAATAGAGGATTCTGGTCCTCTTGATACTAATTCTAAACGTTTGGATAAGGTATTTAAAGCTCCTGTGGTTATTCCAGAAGTTTTTCCTGTTCCTAATGCTATTTCTGCAGTAATTTCCAAAGAATGGGATAAATTGGGTAATTCATTTACTCCTTCTAAACGTTTTAAGCAATTATATCCTGTGCCGTCTGACAGATTAGAATTTTGGGACAAAATCCCTAAAGTTGATGGGGCTATTTCTACCCTTGCTAAACGTACTACTATTCCTACGTCAGATGGTACTTCGTTTAAGGATCCTTTAGATAGGAAAATTGAATCCTTTCTAAGAAAAGCTTATCTGTGTTCAGGTAATCTTCTTAGACCTGCTATATCTTTGGCTGATGTTGCTGCAGCTTCAACTTTTTGGTTGGAAACTTTAGCGCAACAAGTAACACATCATGATTCTCATGATATTATTATTCTTCTTCAGCATGCTAATAATTTTATCTGTGATGCTATTTTTGATATTATCAGAGTTGATGTCAGGTTTATGTCTCTAGCTGTTTTAGCTAGAAGAGCTTTATGGCTTAAAACTTGGAATGCTGATATGGCTTCTAAATCAACTCTACTTTCTATTTCTTTCCAGGGTAACAAATTATTTGGTTCTCAGTTGGATTCTATTATTTCAACTGTTACTGGTGGGAAAGGAACTTTTTTACCACAGGATAAAAAATCTAAAGGTAAAAACAGGGCTAATAATCGTTTTCGTTCCTTTCGTTTCAACAAAGAACAAAAGCCTGATCCTTCATCCTCAGGAGCAGTTTCAGTTTGGAAACCATCTCCAGTCTGGAATAAATCCAAGCCAGCTAGAAAGGCAAAGCCTGCTTCTAAGTCCACATGAAGGTGCGGCCCTCATTCCAGCTCAGCTGGTAGGGGGCAAGTTACGTTTTTTCAAGGAAATTTGGATCAATTCTGTTCACAATCTTTGGATTCAGAACATTGTTTCAGAAGGGTACAGAATTGGTTTCAAGATGAGACCTCCTGCAAAGAGATTTTTTCTTTCCCGTGTCCCAGTAAATCCAGTAAAAGCTCAAGCATTTCTGAATTGTGTTTCAGATCTAGAGTTGACTGGAGTAATTATGCCAGTTCCAGTTCCGGAACAGGGGATGGGGTTTTATTCAAATCTCTTCATTGTACCAAAGAAGGAGAATTCCTTCAGACCAGTTCTGGATCTAAAAATATTGAATCGTTATGTAAGGATACCAACGTTCAAGATGGTAACTGTAAGGACTATCTTGCCTTTTGTTCAGCAAGGGAATTATATGTCCACAATAGATTTACAGGATGCATATCTGCATATTCCGATTCATCCAGATCATTATCAGTTCCTGAGATTCTCTTTTCTGGACAAGCATTACCAGTTTGTGGCTCTGCCGTTTGGCCTAGCTACAGCTCCAAGAATTTTTACAAAGGTTCTCGGTGCCCTTCTGTCTGTAATCAGAGAACAGGGTATTGTGGTATTTCCTTATTTGGACGATATCTTGGTACTTGCTCAGTCTTTACATTTAGCAGAATCTCATACGAATCGACTTGTGTGGTTTCTTCAAGATCATGGTTGGAGGATCAATTTACCAAAAAGTTCATTGATTCCTCAGACAAGGGTAACCTTTCTGGGTTTCCAGATGAATTCAGTGTCCATGACTCTGTCTTTAACAGACAAGAGACGTCTAAAATTAATTACAGCTTGTCGAAACCTTCAGTCACAATCATTCCCTTCGGTAGCCTTATGCATGGAAATTCTAGGTCTTATGACTGCTGCATCGGACGCGATCCCCTTTGCTCGTTTTCACATGCGACCTCTTCAGCTCTGTATGTTGAATCAATGGTGCAAGGATTACGCAAAGATATCTCAATTAATATCTTTAAAACCGATTGTTCGACACTCTCTAACGTGGTGGACAGATCACCATTGTTTAATTCAGGGGGCTTCTTTTGTGCTTCCGACCTGGACTGTAATTTCAACAGATGCAAGTCTCACAGATTGGGGAGCTGTGTGGGGATCTCTGACGGCACAAGGAGTTTGGGAATCTCAGGAGGTGAGATTACCGATCAATATTTTGGAACTCCGTGCAATTTTCAGAGCTCTTCAGTTTTGGCCTCTTCTGAAGAGAGAATCGTTCATTTGTTTTCAGACAGACAATGTCACAACTGTGGCATACATCAATCATCAAGGAGGGACTCACAGTCCTCTAGCTATGAAAGAAGTATCTCGAATTTTGGTTTGGGCGGAATCCAGCTCCTGTCTAATCTCTGCGGTTCATATCCCAGTTATAGACAATTGGGAAGCGGATTATCTCAGTCGCCAAACGTTGCATCCGGGCGAATGGTCTCTTCACCCAGAGGTATTTCTTCAGATTGTTCAAATGTGGGAACTTCCAGAAATAGATCTGATGGCGTCTCATCTAAACAAGAAACTTCCCAGGTATCTGTCCAGATCCCGGGATCCTCAGGCGGAGGCAGTGGATGCATTATCACTTCCTTGGAAGTATCATCCTGCCTATATCTTTCCGCCTCTAGTTCTTCTTCCAAGAGTAATCTCCAAGATTCTGAAGGAATGCTTGTTTGTTCTGCTGGTAGCTCCAGCATGGCCTCACAGGTTTTGGTATGCGGATCTTGTCCGGATGGCCTCTTGCCAACCGTGGACTCTTCCGTTAAGACCAGACCTTCTGTCTCAAGGTCCTTTTTTCCATCAGGATCTGAAATCCTTAAATTTAAAGGTATGGAGATTGAACGCTTGATTCTTGGTCACAGAGGTTTCTCTGACTCTGTGATTAATACTATGTTACAGGCTCGTAAATCTGTATCTAGAGAGATATATTATAGAGTCTGGAAGACTTATATTTCTTGGTGTCTTTCTCATCATTTTTCTTGGCATTCTTTTAGAATACTGAGAGTATTACAGTTTCTTCAGGATGGTTTAGATAAGGGTTTGTCTGCAAGTTCCTTGAAAGGACAAATCTCTGCTCTTTCTGTTCTTTTTCACAGAAAGATTGCTATTCTTCCTGATATTCATTGTTTTGTACAAGCTTTGGTTCCTATAAAGCCTGTCATTAAGTCAATTTCTCCTCCTTGGAGTTTCAATTTGGTTCTGGGGGCGCTTCAAGCTCCTCCATTTGAACCTATGCATTCATTGGACATTAAATTACTTTCTTGGAAAGTTTTGTTCCTTTTGGCCATCTCTTCTGCCAGAGGAGTTTCTGAATTATCTGCTCTTTCTTGTGAGTCTCCTTTTCTGATTTTTCATCAGGATAAGGCGGTGTTGCGAACTTCTTTTGAATTTTTACCTAAAGTTGTGAATTCCAACAACATTAGTAGAGAAATTGTGGTTCCTTCATTATGTCCTAATCCTAAGAATTCTAAGGAGACATCGTTGAATTCTTTGGATGTTGTTAGAGCTTTGAAATATTATGTTGAAGCTACTAAATCTTTCCGAAAGACTTCTAGTCTATTTGTTATCTTTTCCGGTTCTAGAAAAGGCCAGAAAGCTTCTGCCATTTCTTTGGCATCTTGGTTGAAATCTTTAATTCATCTTGCCTATGTTGAGTCGGGTAAAACTCCGCCTCAGAAAATTACAGCTCATTCTACTAGGTCAGTTTCTACTTCCTGGGCGTTTAGGAATGAAGCTTCGGTTGATCAGATTTGCAAAGCAGCAACTTGGTCCTCTTTGCATACTTTTACTAAATTCTACCATTTTGATGTATTTTCTTCTTCTGAAGCAGTTTTTGGTAGAAAAGTACTTCAGGCAGCGGTTTCAGTTTGAATCTTCTGCTTATGTTTTTCATTAAACTTTATTTTGGGTGTGGATTATTTTCAGCAGGAATTGGCTGTCTTTATTTTGTCCCTCCCTCTCTAGTGACTCTTGTGTGGAAAGATCCACATCTTGGGTAGTCATTATCCCATACGTCACTAGCTTATGGACTCTTGCTAATTACATGAAAGAAAACATAATTTATGTAAGAACTTACCTGATAAATTCATTTCTTTCATATTAGCAAGAGTCCATGAGGCCCGCCCTTTTTTTGTGGTGGTTATGATTTTGTATAAAGCACAATTATTCCAATTCCTTATTTTATATGCTTTCGCACTTTTTTATCACCCCACTTCTTGGCTATTCGTTAAACTGAATTGTGGGTGTGGTGAGGGGTGTATTTATAGGCATTTTGAGGTTTGGGAAACTTTGCCCCTCCTGGTAGGAATGTATATCCCATACGTCACTAGCTCATGGACTCTTGCTAATATGAAAGAAATGAATTTATCAGGTAAGTTCTTACATAAATTATGTTTTTCTAACACCCGAGACCTCAAAACTTTGAGCCCTTATAACTTTTTATTGCACTATATTTTTAAATAATTTTTATTAGACAGTGTTATTATGAGTGTAACTGTACTTTTAAATATATTTTTAATGTTTTGTGTGCAACTTTTTATTTAAGCATAACGTGTGTTAAATTCAATTGAACTCGAGCAAATGCATTTACTTTCAACTTGTAATAGGTGTGTGCAACTGTTAGCGCACTACTCGTGATCTGGCCCTGTGTCGTTAATTAGACACATAAAACTTGCTTCTGATTGGTTGTTCTGTAATTGTTTGCTGCTTTGGGTTCAGTAAGAAATGCTGAGTAAAATTTGAAACCTTGACATAAATTTTTGTAACAAACAAGAGCAAGTGTGAAGGTTTGAGTTAATAATGAAGCGATAAAAAACAATCTGCTATAGCCAGTTAAGGTCTTTTAATGCGTTTTATATCATAGTAGAAAGGACATCTCTGTTTAAGTTATATAATAATGTAATGTATCGTGCTTAACATTTCATTTTACTTTATATTTTACTTGTTTAAGTCTAAAAATAACTAACTTATCTATGAAAATTGTACGTTACTGTTATCTCTATATTTGCAGGAACAGAATATGCCACACAAAAAATATTAGTTCTTTTGAACCAAGTGTCATATATATAAATAACAGTTTGATATATTTCTTTTACCTTTTATACACATAATTAATGGTCTCTGAATCACAGATGTTTTAATTATAGATCACATTAAAGAATTCTCTGTGATTCCCAAAACTTTCTCTCATGACCTATAACAAATTGCAAAAAGGAGTAATAAATCTAATTTTATTATCTTGTCCTTTCGCTTTTCTATTTTCCGTAACTAATAAATCATTTCTCTCTCACGTCTTTGTTCTTTTATAATCATGATCAATATTTGATATAGACTAACCTTTAGCAAAAAAAAAATACTAGTCTTTAACAAGGTATCTTTTCTATAAAATTGCTCAGCATTAGAATATCTGCTAGCCTAGTTTCTTCTCCTGATTTTATGGCTTGAAATGTTGTACTTAAGTAGCAAAGAGACATTTAAATCCCAAATTTCCATAATATATTTTATACTGTTTGTTCCTGAAAATAATCTCTAGTGAAGATTGTTCTTTTCCTCAATTCAGTTAATGGGTTATATGTTATTCAGACAACTGTATATAGATATATATATATATATATATATATATATATATATATATACACTGTATTTATATATATGTATAGATTGTCTATGATTAAGACTAGGTAACAGCTGAAACGCGTCAGACGGACAACGCACCTGTGGTCTGAACTATTTTTGTGCTCCATGCCTTCTTTGATTTTACGCTGTCACTTCTTATTATTATTGTTATTAAAACGTGAATTTTCAGCCAGCCTACCTTTGTGATTCATTATATATATATATATATATATATATATATATATATATATGTATATATATAAACAATGATGAAGGAAGGCACTCATCGTAGTTCAATTCATAACTTTTATTCAAAATTAAACATTTTAGGGGTCACCCCCGTCCTCAGACATACAAACACCATGTACACAACCTTACCTAAATACTCCCCATACAATGATCGATTCACGGCGTCCTCACAGTGCAACTGCATATGTGCAGAAGTCTGTACGGTGTCACTGACCAACCAAAATACTATCCCTGTGTGTCAAGCAAACATAAAAAGGCATAACAGCATCTACCAATCCTGGTTAAGGGAAAACTTTTAATCAACTGAGAGCGGTAAATCTAACCTGCAGGACCTAATAGAGATTCCCCATAAAAGAAACAATAGTGTCCACTGCTAACTGTCTAATCCAATCTAGATAATTAGGGACATACTGCCTATTGTCATACTTAAGCCTCAGCTTGCTATTCCTGTGTAATCCATGTTTATTTATAGGCACATAATTAGGTAATTCACCCATCCATCCCTATTCCTGACTGCTTAAATTTACTTGTAAAAACAGAACTGATTCACCACACAAGAGTGAATATAAAATATCTCAACTATGCAATATACATGCAGAACTTAATAGTAGATAGAGCAAAGAAGGGCAACCTATCCTACAGGGATCCAAATCTATTCTAGATAAAACAGTGCATATCAAGGTGCACATTCAGCCCTCTAGGACAATGAGGCCTATTTATCAAGCCGTCAACTATGCTGCATTCGCCGGCACCAATAGGCTCGCCTAAAATCATGGCCGCGGACCTGAATACGATCTCCATATTTATAAAAAAGCTGCCAAAAAGCCGCGCACCAAGTACAGGGCGATGAGCAGCGGACTGTTGTTAACTAGCAGTCATCGATCTCGCCGCTATTTGGCTTTTTCACAACTTTATTTATATCCTGTCACTAAACACCGCCACTATACTAAAATGTTTAACCCCTATCCCGCCACTCCCGGACCCCTCGGCAACTAAATAAATGTATTAACTCCTTTCCCGCAGCTCCCGGACCCCTCCACAACTAAATAAATGTATTAACCGCTATCCTGCCACTCCCGGACCCCACCGCCACTAAATAAATGGATTAACCCCTAAACCCACATCACTACCACTTACTAAACCTATTAACCCCTACACCGCCAGCCCCCCACATGGCCATAAACTAAATTAAGCTATTAACCCCTAAACCTAAGAACCCTCTAACTTTACATTAAAATTACCTCATCCCTATCTTATAATAAATTTAAACTTACCTTTAGAATTAAAATAAACTATATAAAAATATTAATTAACCTACCCTAACTATTATACTACAATTACATTAAACTATATTAAACTATTAATTAACCTACCCTAACTATTATACTAAAATTACATTACTACCAATTAAATGAACTATATTACATATTTAAAAACCTAACCCTACTCAAATTATTTAAATCTACAATTAAAAATGACTAAATTACAAAAAAAATAATCGCTGTTACAAAAAATAAAAAACACTACGTTACAAAAATTAAAAAACACTAAGTTACAAAAAAAAAAACACGGCATCAAAAATAAAAAACAATTACACCTAATCTAATAGCCCTATCAAAATAAAAAAGACCACCCAAAATAAAAATACCCCTAGCCTACAATAAACTACCAATGTCCTGTCACGCTCTGCCGCTGGGAAGCTCCGGCGGTGCTCTCTGTGTACTTGATTGGCAGGTAGTCTGAGCCACCCCTTCCTGATGATGTCACTACCAGGCTTTTTATTCTGGGCTTCCTGTTTCTTCAGTGCCGTTTGTTTGTTACTCTTTGTGGCTCCTGTGAGGACTTTGCTGTGAAACCCTCTAACTGCTGATTTTCTGTTGCCAAACTCTGCAAAGACTGACAATGCTGGGTTAACCCTCAAACTTCCTGATAACCTGTTTCCAAATACTGCAAGTACTGTTTATTCTGTGAAACTCTCAAAGTGCATGTTAACCTGTTGCCAAACTCTGCAAATACTGTTTATTCAGTGTAAACCTTCAAACTGCTTGATATCCAGTTGCCAAAAACTGCAAGTACTGTTTATTCTGTGAAACTCTCAAACTGCATTTTAACCTGTTGCCAAACTCTGCAAATATTGTTTATTCAGTGTAAACCTTCAAACTGCTTGATATCCTGTTGCCAAACTCTGCAAATACTGTTTATTCAGTGTAAACTCTTAAACGGCATGATAACCTGTTGCCAATCTCTGCAAGTACTGATTAATCTGTGTTAACCTTCAAACTACCTGATATACTGTTGTCTAACTCTGCAAGTACTGACTATTCAGTATTAACCCTCAAACTGCCTGATAACCTGTTGCCAAACTCTGCAAGGACTGACTACACAGTGTTAACCCTCAAACTACCTGATATCCTGTTGTCTAAATCTGCAAGTACTGACTATTCAGTATTAACCTTCAAACTGCCTAATAACCTGTTGCCAAACTCTGCAAGGACTGACTACACAGTGTTAACCCTCAAACTGCCTGATAACAAGTTACCTACTCCTGCATTATTAACTGTTTCTTGTTTTATCCTTCCTCTGTTTGAGTATAAGTGGACTATACCTGCTCTCTTGATTCTGTGGAAGACATTTCCTGAAACCAGTTCCTTACTCAGAAGTCTATTTGGCTGATATCTTGTATTACTTTGGACTCAGGCTAACTCTGCTCCATATCATGAGTACATTGTTTTTTAGAGATTGTCGTGGGGTCACGTCCTGGATTAAACTCAGAGTGCAAGGGTGTTGTTTAAGTTCGCCCTAGCATTTGGGTCTTCTTCTGGACATTTCCTAACCTGACAGTACAAATGGGCCATAATATGGACCCTGATGAGTTATCTAGGGCTGTGGCTCTACAAGGGCAACTTCTAGGAAATCATTCTGCTCATTTGCAATCTTTGGATTCCATGCTTGACCAGATTACTGCTCTGCTACATAACCTCTCCGCTACTTCTCAAGCTACGATGACTCCTACTGCAGCTGCTACTAGCTCCAATGCTGTCTTTACCCACCTCAACCTGTTGGACAGTATATACCACAAATCCCACTTCCAGATAAATATGACGGTAATCCTGAAGAATGCCGTGGATTCCTTAATCAATGTCGTTTACACTTCAGAATCAATCCTCAAGTTTTTTCCAATTCTACTTCCAAAATCACCTTTATTATATCCCTCATGAAGGGTAAGGCTCTAGCCCGGGTGTCTCCTCTTTAAAGAAGAATGATCCTTTACTACAGGATGTGGAATTATTTGTGTCCATTTTTTCTTCTGTTTTTGACAAGCCTGGGAGGTCTGCAGCTGCAGAGGCAGGATTGTTGTATCTGAGACAGGGATCCCTTTCGGTAGTTCAGTATGCTATTGAATTCAGGACTTTAGCCACAGAAACTGATTGGAACCATGGAGCCTTACGGGCAGCCTTTCGCAAGGGACTTTGCGAATGCCTTAAGGATGAACTTGTATTTTGGGAACTCCCCGATTCATTGGAGGGTCTTATCAATTAGTGTATTACTCTTGACTTCCGGCATTCTGAACGTCTTCAGGAGAGAGATAGGAATCGGAGATCCTTTGTTAAATCTTCTTTTCGTCCTTCTATTCGAACCTCAAGTCTGTCTAATAATAATTTCCAATCTCCTGAGTCTGTGGAACCCATGGAAGTAGGAGCTATTAAATTGTCAGAAGCTGAATGCCGTAGAAGGCATACTCTTGGATTATGTCTGTATTGTGGTACCAAAGGACATTTACTGAAGGACTGTCCTATCCGGCCAGTAAAAGCCAAGGCTTAACTTTTGATAGAGGGACAGAGTTAAGCCAGAATCCCATGTCTTCCCTCAATTCTAAACTTTTTGTTCCTGTAACTATCACTTTTGGAAACACCAAGTTTCGAGCTCAAGCCCTCATTGACTCTGTAGCTGCTGGAGTTTTCATTGATTCAAACTTTGCTGACTCTCTCAGGATTCCTCTTCAAGCCAAGAAACAGTTAATTAAGGTAACCACTGTTAGTGGTGTCAGGATTCCATTTCATGTTTTACTTCTCTCACTTCTCATCACATGGTTCTCTCACTTTCATGTTACTTAAGGCTCCACCTGTCAGCAAACAGGTGCTTAGTTATTTTCATTAGCAGGAGTAACAGCTTACACACAGTCTCTGAGCTGCATTGTTTTTCTCAAACCAACTGCTTTCACAAAGGACTGTTTGCTTGGATTACTCTGTACTATTTTCTACAAGGATTACATCCCCTGAAATATCCTGTTTGCATCCCTGGACTTACAGCTAAGTTACCTCTTAATTTTATTCCTTGCATACTATTTAAGAACTTAACTGCTGAATTGCTATTGTACACTTACAGCATCACTCTTAATTTAACTGGAGCTGACAGGCACTGCAGTTTTCTAAATAACTCTGCACACTATTTCATACTGGGGAATCAATGTCTCCTTTCTCACTTCATAATATATATGCTGCTTTAAGAACAAGACTTTGAGCTTTAAGTTTCAAGCTTGAACTGAAGAGGATTTAACTATTTCAAAATAAAAACTGTTATTTGGTTTTGCAACTGCAAGTCTGGGCATCTTGCCAAATTCCTCTCTTACTCTGCAGCAGTTGCTCTCAATAAACACAGTTACAAAGTTGCAGCTACAAGACAACTGAAGCATTCTCTGTGACTTGTTAAATGTATATCTCTTGCAAACCAAGTTTACTTCTTACAAGGATTAACCAACTCTCTCCTGCATTACATGTTTATTTAATGTAAGCTTAAAAAAGAATTTTTGTTCTCTCAAGTTCTTTAAATTAGAAGCATATTTTTCTTCTATCATTTTTTCATTATTTTTTCCATACTGTGCCAGTCTAACAGTATTGGAAATATTGTGCTTGGAAGGATTCATGTTGTGATAGTACTAACAGCATTGAACCTCTAACCTAATATTAATTCACCACAGGTTTACTGGTCTATGCTCACCTAAATAGCCCAAAAACCCTGGTGATACAAAACAATAATTGATCTGCAGTTGCGTTCCACTTACATAGTTGAAATAGACTTTACATAATAACTAAGCCTTACAATGGAACCAGCAGATCTCCCAACAATTGTTTCTAACCTTTCTAAATGAGTGGATGAACTTAACCAGGGTCTCAGGGATTTAAAAGTAGAGAATGAGACCCTTAGGAAGGTTATTCAAGATTCAGTTTCTAGCAAACCTGTTCCTGCACAGCCTGTTACTGAGCCAATCATTGCTCCGCCAGATTTTTTCCATGGTGACAGACGTCAGTATCGTCAATTCAGAAATGCTTGTGTACTAACATTTAGTCTGAAACCTGTCACATATCCTAATACTTTGTTTGAGTCAAACAGCCCTCTTCTGTCCTCTTTACAGTCCTTCCTTGCTGTTATGGATGAGTTATATTCAGATTCCAACCTCCAACATACAGCGGATGATAAACTGAGGAAGTTAAAACAAGGCAACCGACCAGTCGAGACCTATATTACTGAATTTAAACAACAAGCTATTGATTCCCAATGGAATGCAGTTGCTCTTAAAAGTCCATTTAGATTAGGTCTGTCTGATCAGGTGAAAGATGAACTTGCTCGTATAGATATCCCAGACTCTTTGGAAGCATTTATGAGATTGGTTATGCAGATTGATAGGAGATTAAGAGAAAGAAAGACGGAACGCCAGCACACAGAGCCCTCCTATAAAAGGCCTACTCACCCCATTCAAACAACTTCCACTGCTCATTCTTCTAGCAGTGCTCCAGAGGCTATGGAGATTGGCTTCATTCGAGGCCCCCTCACTTCTGAAGAAAGATTCAGACGTAAATCCAAGGGACTTTGCATGTATTGCGGTTCCGCTGCTCACTCTGTTCAGGATTGTCCATCTCTACGCAAGAACAAGAACCGTAAGTCATTTTCTAGTTTGACTTCTCTATTGGTATATGATAAACCCATTCACTGTATTCTACCCCTCTCTTTACAGTGGGACTGCAAACAGCTGAAGAAAGAGGCCATAATTGATACAGGCGCACAAGGACTACATGGATGCTTCTATTGCATTAACAAATAAAATACCACTCATAAAAAAAATTGTCTCCTGTTTTTATTCGAGTAGTGGATGGGTCTGAAATTTCTTCAGGACCTATAATACAACATACCATCCCCATTCTGGTTACCACCTTTGACTCACATCAAGAATATATCACGTTTGATATTATCAGTTCTCCACTCTTCCCTATTGTCTTAGGTTTACAATGGCTTTGATTACATGAACCAACAATAACTTGGAGTTCTCTTGACATCAAATTTAATTCTAAATACTGTCAACAAAGTTGCTTACATCCTACAACTCTTTTACATATTACTGAAGTGCCCAGTATCCCCAAAGCTTACGACAAATTTAAAGAAGTCTTCAGCAAAAAGGAGGCAGACAGCTTACCTCCTCATCGGACCTAGGACTGTCCTATTGACCTCAAACCAGGAACCACACCTCCATACGGCCATCTATACCCTCTCTGTCAACCAGAGTTGGACCATCTTAAAACCTATTTAGATGAAAACCTGAAAAAAGGCTTTATTCTCCCCTCTATTTCACCTGCCGCAGCTGGTTTCTTCTTTGTCAGAAACAAAGACAACTCACTTCGACCTATAATTGATTTTAGGGAGTTGAACAAAATAACCATCAAAAACCGGTATCCCTTACCACTCATCCCTGAACTTATCGAACGCCTTCAAGATGCAAAATTTTTTACCAAGCTTGATCTTAGAGGGGCTTATAATCTTGTTCGAATAAGAGAGGGTGATGAGTGGTTGACCGCATTCCGTACGAGATATGGTCTCTTTGAATATCTTGTAATGCCATTCGGCTTACTAATGCTCCGGCCACATTTCAGTTTTTCGTGAATGATGTTTTCCATGACCTTCTTGACATCTGCGTTGTGGTATACCTGGACGACATCCTTATTTATTCCAAAACTTTAGAAGATCACGTGAAGCATGTTAGCTGGGTCTTGTCAAGACTGCAAGTGCATAGACTTTACGCTAAACTTGAGAAGTGTCTTTTCCACGTTACTGAAATTGATTTCCTGGGTTACAGTATAGGACCCAATGGCATTCAAATGCAAGAAAATAAGGTAGAAGCCGTGAGAAACTGGCCACAACCCACTAACAGAAAAGAATTACAACGCTTTCTAGGTTTCAGTAATTATTACCGCAAATTTATTAGGAACTTCTCCCAAAAGATAAAACCTCTTTCTAGACTCACCAGCACCTGTGTGCCATTCCATTGGGATAAAGATGCTGATGAGGCCTTTCGCAACCTGAAGACCTCATTCACTACTGCACCTATACTACAATTTTCAGATCCTTCCCTCCAATTCGTCCTCGAGGTCGACTCTTCAGATTTTGCTCTTGGCGCTATTCTCTCCCAAAGGAAAAGTCTTACACAACCACTTCATCCAGTAGCTTTCTATTCTAAGCTACTCTCTCCAGCCGAGATTAACTACTCCATCGGAGAAAAAGAACTTCTTGCAATTAAACGTGCTTTCGATACATGGAGACATCTTCTAGAGGGCACAGTACAACCTATCATAATCTATACAGATCATCGCAACCTGGAATTCCTGCAGAAAAATAAAACTCTGTCCAGTAGACAAGTAAGATGGAGCCTGTACTTTAGCAGGTTTAACTATCTTATAGTATACAGACCTGGATCTAAAAATGGGAAGGCTGACTCTCTCTCCAGGAGAGATCCCAGACCACCAAATTCTCAAGAAGTTACTTCCATCATACCTGCAGACAAATTCTTGGGCCTGATGCCTACATTTAAAACTCAACTCCTTACTGCTCTACAATCAGATAATCAGAGATCCCATCTACATCTGACTCAAAATGCTGATTTCTATTATCATGACTCCAAGCTATATATCCCAGAATCTCTCAGGAATGACTTGATTAAACAACATCATGATCCTCCTTTGCTTGGACACCCTGGTATCAAAAGGACATTAGATCTCTTATCAAGACTTTATTGGTGGCCAAACATGTCTGATTCCGTCCATAATTATATACAACACTGTGATATCTGTATCACTTCTAAAAAGGATAGAAATAAACCTTATGGTCACCTAATACCTATGGATATCCCTGAAAGACCTTGGGCTCATATAGGTATGGACTTTATTGTTCTGGATTTAATACTATTCTTGTTGTTACAGATATTCTCACAAAGATGGCTTTATTCATTCCGTATCACAAGGTACCCACATCCACGGAGACTGCTCAACTTTTCCTGAATTCGGTTGTACGCTTCCATGGGATCCCGAACATCATAACAACCAACAGAGGAGCTCAATTTACTTCAAAATTCTGGAAATCCCTCGCCCAACATCTACAGATTGATCATCGACTTAGTACAGCCTTCCATCCGCAGACCAATGGTCAAACTGAAAGGTTAAACCAATGGCTTGAACAGTACATCCGCTGTTACTGCTCATACCAACAAACAGAGTGGGCCCGGTACCTATACATGGCAGAATTTGCATATAATAATAGTAAAAACAGTTCAACCAATTTGTCTCCATTCTTTGTGAATTATGCTTTCCACCCTAACTTCTTCATCCATGACTCAATTGCCCCAACTTCTCAACTGGTTGATGACCTTCTACAAAAGATAGCGTAGAATTTTCATTCCTTGCGTCTAAACATCCAGAACACACAAGCTATACAAAAGAAGTACTATGATCTCCTTAGAAGACCTTCTCCTGTCTATGCAGTAGGAGATAAAGTCTGGCTTTCAACCAAAAATATCAAAATACCTGTTCCCAGTAAAAAATTAGCTGGCTTATTTATCGGACCCTTTACAGTAAGCAATATTGTTAATGCCAATGCAGTTACTCTTGATCTTCCATCATAATTACCTATTCACCCCACCTTCCATGTCTCGCTCCTGAAACCGGCTTCTTCTACCTCAACGACTAAAACTATTCTTCCCCCTGATCCGGTGACCTTGGATGTTGACATATTTGAGGTCCAAGACCTATTGGACTCTAGATACTACAATGGTCAGTTGCAATACCTCGTGAGGTGGAAGGGTTTCTCGCCAGATGACGACAGTTGGGAACCGCACACCCACATCAATGCCCCTCGGTTGCTCTCCCGCTTCCATAGACGCTATCCACATAGACCCAGGATCGGCTTCCTTGAAGGGGGGCTTATGTCAGGATTCCATTTCATGTTTTACTTCTCTCACTTCTCATCACATGGTTCTCTCACTTTCATGTTACTTAAGGCTCCACCTGTCAGCAAACAGGTGCTTAGTTTATTTTCATTAGCAGGAGTAACAGCTTACACACAGTCTCTGAGCTGCATTGTTTTTCTCAAACCAACTGCTTTCACAAAGGACTGTTTGCTTGGATTACTCTGTACTATTTTCTACAAGGATTACATCCCCTGAAATATCCTGTTTGCATCCTTGGACTTACAGCTAAGTTACCTCTTAATTTTATTCCTTGCATACTATTTGAGAACTTAACTGCTGAATTTCTATTGTACACTTACAGCATCACTCTTAATTTAACTGGAGCTGACAGGCACTGCAGTTTTCTAAATAACTCTGCACACTATTTCATACTGGGGAATCAATGTCTCCTTTCTCACTTCATAATATATATGCTGCTTTAAGAACAAGACTTTGAGCTTTAAGTTTCAAGCTTGAACTGAAGAGGATTTAACTATTTCAAAATAAAAACTGTTATTTGGTTTTGCAACTGCAAGTCTGGGCATCTTGCCAAATTCCTCTCTTACTCTGCAGCAGTTGCTCTCAATAAACACAGTTACAAAGTTGCAGCTACAAGACAACTGAAGCATTCTCTGTGACTTGTTAAAAGTATATCTCTTGCAAACCAAGCTTACTTCTTACAAGGATTAACCAACACTCTCCTGCATTACATGTTTATTTAATGTAAGCTTAAAAAAGAATTTTTGTTCTCTCAAGTTCTTTAAATTAGAAGCATATTTTTCTTCTATCATTTTTTCATTATTTTTTCCATACTGTGCCAGTCTAACAGTATTGGAAATATTGTGCTTAGAAGGATTCATGTTGTGATAGTACTAACAGCATTGAACCTCTAACTTAATATTAATTCACCACAGGTTTACTGGTCTATGCTCACCTAAATAGCCCAAAAACCCTGGTGATACAAAACAATAATTGATCTGCAGTTGCGTTCCACTTACATAGTTGAAATAGACTTTACAAGTGGACAGCCTCTAGGCTTACAAAATTCTACCATTCCTCTTCTTTTGTCTGTGGGCATACTCCATTCTGAAATTATCCGTTTTGACGTCATCACTTTTCCCCACATACAGTTGATTCTGGGGTTACCTTGGTTGCAGCTTCATGATCCAGTCTTCTCATGGTCTAAAGGAGAACTTATTTCCTGGGGAACTACCTGTTTCAAACATTGCCTGCAAAATCCCTCAAAACCATCTTGTCCTGTTGTAGCTATGGTGGAAGTTCCTGATTCGTTGCCTAATTACCATCATACCTTTAGTGATGTGTTTTCTAAAAAGGAGACTGAGATGTTACCTCCACACCGGATATTTGACTGTCCTATCGAATTGTTTTCAGGGGCTCCTCTACCTAAGGGAAGGACCTATTCTCTCTCTCGTCAAGAAAATGTCTCTCCTGAGGAATACATAAAGGACAACTTAGCCAGAGGATTTATTCGTCCTTCCTCATCACCTGTGGGTGCGGGTTTTTTCTTCATTGGGAAAAAAGATGGAGGTCTCCGTCCCAAGGCATAGAATACTATTAGGATTGATAATTTATAAGCGCAATAATTGAGAGTTACTATAGTTACTATAATTATCAAAGCATCAGAAAAAGTGTATAACAGGAGCACCAAGTATATGGATAAAAAATTAAACTTTATTTAGAACATAAAGGGTGTCTTCACCCTTGGGTAAGAACATACATCAGGGGTGTCCAAACTTTGCTCTCCAGAGGTTTTGGAACTACATTTCCCATGATGCTCAGCTAGATAAAATGCTGGCTGAGCATCATTGGAAATGTAGTTCCAAAACCTCTGGAGAGCAAAGTTTGGACACCCCTGACATACATGAATAGTCAAACAGATGAACAAAAGGCTGACCGGTTTCGGCTGTTGCCTTACTCCTAGCCTGCTTAAAACTGTCTGTCAGTTCTCAGATTTAAAAACCCTCATCTGTAATCCTATTGGTCCAAAAATCCACACCCCTCATTCTAAACTCCCTTCAGCTCGAATCAATTAACTCTCCTCTTTAACATAGCTATATTCATCTATTTACTCAATATTGCAAAAGACTACATTCCTAATCTCCTGTTTATCATTAATAAAAAAAAAAACATGAAGAAAACTGTTAACTGTCTATTTAACATACATTTTTGTATCATTGTATAAGGAAATTGTCTTAGGGCTGGGCTGCTTGTGTATAGAGATATATATTAACTCTAGTACTGTGTGTTAGTATTTAACCAGACTTTTATATATACATAGCAGCTCTCAGTTTTGTTAGATACATCCTAGATCGCCTATTGTTGTTATGGAGAAAACGGTGTATTTTGCTTAAACTCTGTGCCTGTTCGTAAAGAATAAAGTCTCCATTATGACGCTTCCTTTTGTTCCCTATCCAAGTGTAAATACACATTTATTTAAAGGGGTAGGTGTGTTGCGCTCTAGCATAGAACCTATCTCCAGTAGATTTCTCCAATTAGAAGTGAATCTTAATTTACTATTTTAGGTATATTTACCCTAGCTTAATTCTGATCTACTGTGCCCAACACCAAAAAAAAAAAGTTATATGTATTAAACACTCACTAATTAACATATAACATCTTTGCTATGATGTACCCTTAAGAACTTAATTTAGTTATACCCATAAATACACATTGAAAAGTGCCAATTGTTTTATACTCTATCTATATACTTGTTATTAGTAAATGTCCTCAACAAGTGGAGAACCCTCATTTCCTATTCAAAGTATATTTGGGAGTTCATGCACTAGCTATGTATTTAACCTTAGTATTTCTGTTAAACCATGTGTGTGCTACTTCCTACCAAGGACCTGATGTATATTGTGCTTTGTTTGTGTATTAATATTTTGGTAAATACTCTCTATACATATGTAAGTATTCTTAGTATACAGGTAGAATTGGGTTTACATGGTAATCATATTGTTGCCTACATATTTTAAATGTGTGAAGAGAGGTAAAAAAGTAAAAATGTATACTACCAAAAATTAATGAGGTCAAATTCCGAATTGAGGCCGTCTGGAATCCTTGTTTTTAAATGAAAGATCCAGAAGGCCTCCCTTTCGCCTAGTTTGCGGGTTCTGTCCCCTCCTTTCATCTGGACTGGTACCTTCTCAATGATGGTCCAGGAAAAGAACGAATTATCTTTGTTGTGTGTAATCGAAAAATGCTTAATAAGTGGCTTTGTGAGAACCCCCGCTTTAATATCCGCTAGATGTTCTTTTATCCTTACCCTGGCTTCCCTTGTCGTGAGACCTACATACTGGAGGGCACAGTGGGTGCATGAGATCAAATACACTACAAAGGTAGACCTGCAGTTAAGACATAAATTCTTCTGGAAGTGTTCCCCCGTGACTAGAGAGCTGAAGGAGTCTCCTATAGTGACTTTCTCGCAAGCTTTGCAGGAGACTTTATTCTTTAATTCAGGTTTGGCAGGCAATACACGCACGCAGTGTACGGATACATTCCATTATTCACATGTAGTGAACATTTAGCAGTGACAGCTTAGGAAACAGGGACTGACAGAGTGGTGTGACGTGACAGGCATCGTTATGATTGGTGAACACATACGATATTTGACCAATCAGGGCACACTAAGCAAGGACCAATAGCTACTGACATGACTTCCTGCAAAGCACAGCTTAGGAAAACAGGGACTGACAGAGAGGTGTGACGTGACAGGCAACGTTATGATAGGTGCACACATACGATATTTGACCAATCAGGGCTCACTAAGCAAGGACCAATAGTTACTGACATGACTTCCTGCAAAGCACTGGGGTTTGATAGATCGCACCGGATTGGCCGGCACACACGGTATCTAACCAATAGGGATTGGGGAATAGCCTCCATTTATAAACAATAGTTACGAACAGGCACAGAGTTTAAGCAAAATACACCGTTTTCTCCATAACAACAATAGGCGATCTAGGATGTATCTAACAAAACTGAGAGCTGCTATGTATATATAAAAGTCTGGTTAAATACTAACACACAGTACTAGAGTTAATATATATCTCTATACACAAGCGGCCCAGCCCTAAGACAATTTCCTTATACAATGATACAAAAATGTATGTTAAATAGACAGTTAACAGTTTTCTTCATGTTTTTTTTTTTATTAATGATAAACAGGAGATTAGGAATGTAGTCTTTTGCAATATTGAGTAAATAGATGAATATAGCTATGTTAAAGAGGAGAGTTAATTGATTCAAGCTGAAGGGAGTTTAGAATGAGGGGTGTGGATTTTTGGACCAATAGGATTACAGATGAGGGTTTTTAAATCTGAGAACTGACAGACAGTTTTAAGCAGGCTAGGAGTAAGGCAACAGCCGAAACCGGTCAGCCTTTTGTTCATCTGTTTGACTATTCATGTATGTTCTTACCCAAGGGTGAAGACACCCTTTATGTTCTAAATAAAGTTTAATTTTTTATCCATATACTTGGTGCTCCTGTTATACACTTTTTCTGATGCTTCGCTTATTATTTGGCCAAACAGTGAGCACAGGTTTTGGATATAAATTGCGGTAGGTGAGCTAGAGGCACACTGCACTGACTGTCTTAATATCCAAGGGACACAGGTGGACTTTTTTCAGGGCCCCAAAAACAGAATAAATGGGCAGAGAGTAATAATCCTGGATTACAGGACACAACTGTTCACACCAAAATTGGATACAGCATCCTGATCTGAGAGGAAAAGAAAAAAACACCTCACCAAGGGACTGAAGAGTGGTGAGTCAAGCACTTTATCTTGTATATACACGGATGTCTGGGAGTGGTCCCTTGTGAATGATAATATTGTGGGGGTTGTTTTGGGGGAACGCCGCCACATTTTTCTTTTATAAACAGTCTAATTTGTGCAGTGGCCTTACAAGGAATTGTTTTCAGGACTACTCATATATATATATTTATTTAATAACAGTGCATACACCTTACCCGTCCCCCTATTGTATCTTGACTATAATTATCACTCTAACAGGAGCTAAAGAACAAATATAACTGGGGCCTAAATTATTGCCATTGTCTAGTCTTCTATCACATAAAAACACTAATTAGCACTCTAAATTGTGTGACACTTTATTTTTTCTTTTTTTTCCACATTTACATTTTTTTTTTCTTCTTTTTTTTTTTTTCTTTTTTTTTTCCCTCACTACACTTTTTGTTTCTGTTTTTCACAAATAAAGACCCTCTCCTCCTGAAGAGAGAGGAGGAGAAAAAAGAAAGGGGAGAGAGAGAAAGGGAGGCAAGAAGGGAAAGCACATTTAATATTAACAACTATCCTGAATTATAGGATATATCCCATCACGTATATGGATAAATTCATCACTTCACCTACAGTCACAAACAGATCCAATCTAGACATGGCAAATAAACAAAGGGATCGTAGAAATAAAAATACCACTGAGACCTCAGCAGAAATACACCCTGAACACTCAGGTACTAAGGCTCAAAATCAGAAGACAGCACAAGAAATGCAACTATTAGTGACTAATATACTAGAAGCCATAACCCCTAAATTTGACTCATTAAAAACAGAGATCAAACAAGACATTCTAACACTGACAACAGAAGTAAGACAGTTCTCTAACAGACTTGTGGAAGCCGAACAGAGAATCTCTGATTTGGAAGATGTAACAAATGCATACATACCAAAATTTGAAAGTAATCAGGATGAAATAATTAGAATTAAAGCTAAGCTAGACGATATCAAAAACAGGTCTAGACGAAATAACTTAAGAGTTATTGGTTTCCCAGAGTCCATTCAAGATGTAGATCTTATGAAACTAATGACAAAAACCCTACCCCAATTACTAAAAATACCTCCACCCCAACCAACAGTCATAATTGAAAGAGTACACAGACTGGGGAGATTAAACGAAAATGTGAGAGACCCTGCAAGACCAAGACCAATTATAGCGAGGTTCCTGAATTTCCAGGACAAAGAGTTATATCTGCAAAAATATCGCAAAAATCAGCCAATTATCTATAATGATATTAAGATCTTGCTCTTCCAGGATTTCTCTATTGAAACCTCCAGAAAACGAAGGGAACTCTCGCCAGTCTGTGGAAAGATGATAAAAGCAGGGTGGAAGGCCACGGTCATATATCCAGCTAGACTAAAAGTGCTGATCGATGGACACACTTTCTTCTTTGACTCAGCGGTAGAGGCAGAGAAGAAACTTGTGGAACACGGAATTACAGAATAATAAAGCACCATGAGTAATAACTATATATCTAGAATTTTTTCAACAAAGGGGATTAACAAATTGTATAAGCTTTATTTCCCCTATACCCCAGAAATAGAGATACAAAATATGGATGATTACTTAATTCAAGTTTTTTTTTTTTTTCTCTCTCTTCCATCTCTCTTTTCCTTTCTTCGTCCTCCCCCCTCTTCTCTATAAAACAGTAAAATAAAATGAATGGATTAATTAGGTTCACTTCGTGGAATGTAGGAGGCATAACCTCACCCATAAAACGCAAAACAATACTAACACATCTTAAAAAACTTAATACAACAATTGGCCTTATACAGGAGATGCATCTGAATTCAGAGGAATCCGCAAAATTAAAATATTCATGGGTGGCTGGGGTTGTTTCTGCCCCATCATTGAAGAGGAAAAACGGAATAGCAATTCTTCTGGGGAAAGAGTTAATATATGAAATATTACTAACTATAGTAGACCCAGAAAGTAGATACTTAATTCTTAAAATAAAGACAGACAACATGATATACACTATATGCAATATATATGCACCAAACATAATTGAATCAAAATTCTGGGATTCTCTCCAAACTATAATCTTGCAGGTGTCAGAAGGACACCTGATCTTAGCCGGAGATTTTAATATAGCACCTCAACATTCCATAGATAGACTAAGACTGGGTACCCAACAAAATAAAACAAAAAAAGATAATCTAGAAACAAAAATATTTAACTCCATTTGTCTAAACCTTGCAATTAAAGATATCTGGAGATCTCAGAACCCGAGTACCAGAGGATATACATGTTACTCCAAAGTGTTTAAATCATTATCTAGGATTGATTTTTTTCTTGATTAGTGATAGTTTGTTTAAACTAGGGGTAAAAGCACTAATATCTGAGATTTGTATCTCTGACCATGCGCCCATAATGATTGATATTCCTAAAATAAAAGGTCGAGATCAAATGATAGTTTTTTTTTATCCAAAGTATTTGAATAAGAATCTTAACTTTATAAATTGGCTCAAGATTAAATTGGAGGAATATTTCATGTTTAATATAGGATCAGTGGAAAACTTTTCAATAGTCTGGGAGACTGCTAAGGCAGTAATGAGAGGAGAAATAACAGCTTATGCTGCTAGAACCAAAAAGGAGAACAAACAAAGAGAGAGAAAAATAACATCTACCGTAAAAAATGAGTATAACAATTATCTCAGTGCCCCTACAAATAATAATTGGAAAAAGTATATAGAAGCAAAAAATGAATATGACACTTTTCTTATATCCCACACATCACAAACAGAACTTAGATATCAATCGAGGTTATACAAATATGGTAATAAATCTGGTAAGTTACTAGCAAAACTAGTAAAAAACTCCAAACAATCATTATTAATTGAGTCAATACATGATAACGAGAAGCTATCCACTTCACCCAAAGAAATCTCTGAAAGGGAGTTTATAAGTGTGGCAAAACAAGATGTCACATGTGTAAACACATAACACATTGTGCTAAAACGATCAAATCGCATGTCACTGGTGAAACTTTCCCTATTAAAAACCATCTTACATGTAGTTCATCATATGTAATATATGTATTATCATGCAAATGTGGGCTGCATCACCTGGGTCGTACAATACGAAATGTCCGCACTAGATGGAGCGAACATAGTTGTAATGTGAAGAACAAATCCACTAAACACAGTGTGTCCAGACACTATATCCAGGAACACAATGGAGAAAACTGCCCTTTTCAATAACTCCACTTGAAAACATTCCTAGTTCTAGTAAATATAACAGATTCACAAAATTACGCCAAAGGGAAACTTTTTGGATATATAGATTTGGTTCTTTATTCCCCAATGGGCTCAACGAAGTCATAGACTCTGCTGCATTTTAGGAGGTCTTATCATTAGGCTTGATCAGAATTTATATTGTATATGATATTTTTTAGTTCTATGTATATTAGTTTGGGGTCGATCATTAATATGAGTACTATAATATGTGTTACTCACAAGAATGGATAAAGTCACTGTTATAGACAACACTATGTATATAGTCTAGTACATTTCTTAAAGGTGTAGAAATTTGTGATTTATCCTGAGCATTTAGTCAATGCACTGTACTTGAAGGTTTTTAACCGTGCATATGGGAGAATCTATGCCCAAGATAAAGGTATATGTAGTAATAGTAAAAATAGAGATAAACTTTTTTAAGGATTGCCCTAGATGTTATGCAGATCAAATCTCCATTGTTTTAATTATACGAACCACTGAATGGTTGTTTAATACCATCTGATTCCTGTTCACAATATCACTATATTCCACTGTACCGAACAGGTACTATGTCCCAACACAAGTCAGCACTTTTTAATAAAAATATCACACATCGATAGAAATGAGTAATAAGGCACAAATATTAGTATACACTGTTAGTTCACTTATATTTACATCACCCTCCCTTATTCTTTATTTTTGCACAGTACCATAAGGTAAACATGCATAAGTATACTGACACATAAACAGGAACGTATACATTATATCACCAGTCTATATCTGCACATAAATTGCAATAGTTATATAAATACAGTATAGATGCACATATAACACCAGTTGGTTACAATTATAAAACATACTATTATGAAATATATAATAGTCTTGTAGTTTTATAACCATATTATGATGAGGATATAATATATTTCACCAATACAAGGGTTAGGGAATCACACAAATTACTATTAAAGTAGTTATTTTCCTTTATTGACACATTTATATACAAAGAATAGGACTCCATTTGGTCTTATTATCATAATTTTTGTATAAATACATTCGTGCTGTCACTAATATATAATTGTGATTTACAATGTATAAAAGAGTTCACTTAGGCGCAAATATTGCGAGCAAGGAATTGTGAACAATATTTATTTGTATTTTCTAACACATTAGCATTTTAAAACACGCTAGTTCTTTTGGGGAATTTAGGAGCCATATATATAATGTTTATCACATATGACACCTTGAAATGGATTAGTATAACGATCAACACCGGATGAGGCACACTCACAGATCCATTAGATGAGCGCCATTGGTCTTAACAGCGATCTTGCTCTTTTGATATACATAACATGTGTGGCAATAAGGGGTTGTATACTTTGTTGTCAAAAAACGCCAACACTATTGGCCCATTAAGCACACACCCTGGTTAGAGGTGTGTTTGTCAGAAATGTTTGGTAGTGGCGGCAATAAAAGCCGGTTTTTAAATTTGTTTAGTATGCCTGATGAAACGGCCAGGAGAGCCGAGAAACGCGTAGCAATCTGTACATACTGTTTTTAACCTTGCTTGTTTTTAAACCTGGACATTTTGAGGTGTATATGTGACACCTGCAATAAAAGTGTAAGCTACATTACGGAACCTGTCTCCAGAAAGTTTAATTTCTAAGCAAGCCACTACCAGAACCTTGCCATATCGAGGAGAGTTGCATCACCGGAGTGAGCCAGCTGGTCAGCTCTGATTACCAGCCTGCTTCCACAAGCACACTGGTGTGCTTAGACGCTTTGTGAGTACCCTGTGCAAAGAACATCAGCAGTTTGTGCACACCTTGTCGATACAGATACACACACGTGCGCCTCTTTCTTTTCCACATACAGATTTTCCTAATCCCTTGCTGTGATCAGCTCGAAGAGTGCAGCCGGAGTGAAGTTCATCCTAAGAGCGGACAGTTTGGAGACCACATATTCGAATCTCACATTAGAACTGTTTCAGGGAAAGTGATGGACATTTATCGCTGGATGTAAATACACACTATTAATGAGGTTCCCCGTTCCATTCTTTTATGTTGTTATTTTTGTGGGGCATTGTTTGTAGACCACTAATTATATTGTATATGATATTTTTTAGTTCTATGTATATTAGTTTGGGGTCGATCATTAATATGAGTACTATAATATGTGTTACTCACAAGAATGGATAAAGTCACTGTTATAGACAACACTATGTATATATTCTAGTACATTTCTTAAAGGTGTAGAAATTTGTGATTTATCCTGAGCATTTAGTCAATGCACTGTACTTGAAGGTTTTTAACCGTGCATATGGGAGAATCTATGCCCAAGATAAAGGTATATGTAGTAATAGTAAAAATAGAGATAAACTTTTTTAAGGATTGCCCTAGATGTTATGCAGATCAAATCTCCATTGTTTTAATTATACGAACCACTGAATGGTTGTTTAATACCATCTGATTCCTGTTCACAATATCACTATATTCCACTGTACCGAACAGGTACTATGTCCCAACACAAGTCAGCACTTTTTAATAAAAATATCACACATCGATAGAAATGAGTAATAAGGCACAAATATTAGTATACACTGTTAGTTCACTTATATTTACATCACCCTCCCTTATTCTTTATTTTTGCACAGTACCATAAGGTAAACATGCATAAGTATACTGACACATAAACAGGAACGTATACATTATATCACCAGTCTATATCTGCACATAAATTGCAATAGTTATATAAATACAGTATAGATGCACATATAACACCAGTTGGTTACAATTATAAAACATACTATTATGAAATATATAATAGTCTTGTAGTTTTATAACCATATTATGATGAGGATATAATATATTTCACCAACACAAGGGTTAGGGAATCACACAAATTACTATTAAAGTAGTTATTTTCCTTTATTGACACATTTATATACAAAGAATAGGACTCCATTTGGTCTTATTATCATAATTTTTGTATAAATACATTCGTGCTGTCACTAATATATAATTGTGATTTACAATGTATAAAAGAGTTCACTTAGGCGCAAATATTGCGAGCAAGGAATTGTGAACAATATTTATTTGTATTTTCTAACACATTAGCATTTTAAAACACGCTAGTTCTTTTGGGGAATTTAGGAGCCATATATATAATGTTTATCACATATGACACCTTGAAATGGATTAGTATAACGATCAACACCGGATGAGGCACACTCACAGATCCATTAGATGAGCGCCATTGGTCTTAACAGCGATCTTGCTCTTTTGATATACATAACATGTGTGGCAATAAGGGGGTGTATACTTTGTTGTCAAAAAACGCCAACACTATTGGCCCATTAAGCACACACCCTGGTTAGAGGTGTGTTTGTCAGAAATGTTTGGTAGTGGCGGCAATAAAAGCCGGTTTTTAAATTTGTTTAGTATGCCTGATGAAACGGCCAGGAGAGCCGAGAAACGCGTAGCAATCTGTACATACTGTTTTTAACCTTGCTTGTTTTTAAACCTGGACATTTTGAGGTGTATATGTGACACCTGCAATAAAAGTGTAAGCTACATTACGGAACCTGTCTCCAGAAAGTTTAATTTCTAAGCAAGCCACTACCAGAACCTTGCCATATCGAGGAGAGTTGCATCACCGGAGTGAGCCAGCTGGTCAGCTCTGATTACCAGCCTGCTTCCACAAGCACACTGGTGTGCTTAGACGCTTTGTGAGTACCCTGTGCAAAGAACATCAGCAGTTTGTGCACACCTTGTCGATACAGATACACACACGTGCGCCTCTTTCTTTTCCACATACAGATTTTCCTAATCCCTTGCTGTGATCAGCTCAAAGAGTGCAGCCGGAGTGAAGTTCATCCTAAGAGCGGACAGTTTGGAGACCACATATTCGAATCTCACATTAGAACTGTTTCAGGGAAAGTGATGGACATTTATCGCTGGATGTAAATACACACTATTAATGAGGTTCCCCGTTCCATTCTTTTATGTTGTTATTTTTGTGGGGCATTGTTTGTAGACCACTAATTATATTGTATATGATATTTTTTAGTTCTATGTATATTAGTTTGGGGTCGATCATTAATATGAGTACTATAATATGTGTTACTCACAAGAATGGATAAAGTCACTGTTATAGACAACACTATGTATATATTCTAGTATATTTCTTAAAGGTGTAGAAATTTGTGATTTATCCTGAGCATTTAGTCAATGCACTGTACTTGAAGGTTTTTAACCGTGCATATGGGAGAATCTATGCCCAAGATAAAGGTATATGTAGTAATAGTAAAAATAGAGATAAACTTTTTTAAGGATTGCCCTAGATGTTATGCAGATCAAATCTCCATTGTTTTAATTATACGAACCACTGAATGGTTGTTTAATACCATCTGATTCCTGTTCACAATATCACTATATTCCACTGTACCGAACAGGTACTATGTCCCAACACAAGTCAGCACTTTTTAATAAAAATATCACACATCGATAGAAATGAGTAATAAGGCACAAATATTAGTATACACTGTTAGTTCACTTATATTTACATCACCCTCCCTTATTCTTTATTTTTGCACAGTACCATAAGGTAAACATGCATAAGTATACTGACACATAAACAGGAACGTATACATTATATCACCAGTCTATATCTGCACATAAATTGCAATAGTTATATAAATACAGTATAGATGCACATATAACACCAGTTGGTTACAATTATAAAACATACTATTATGAAATATATAATAGTCTTGTAGTTTTATAACCATATTATGATGAGGATATAATATATTTCACCAACACAAGGGTTAGGGAATCACACAAATTACTATTAAAGTAGTTATTTTCCTTTATTGACACATTTATATACAAAGAATAGGACTCCATTTGGTCTTATTATCATAATTTTTGTATAAATACATTCGTGCTGTCACTAATATACAATTGTGATTTACAATGTATAAAAGAGTTCACTTAGGCGCAAATATTGCGAGCAAGGAATTGTGAACAATATTTATTTGTATTTTCTAACACATTAGCATTTTAAAACACGCTAGTTCTTTTGGGGAATATAGGAGCCATATATATAATGTTTATCACATATGGCACCTTGAAATGGATTAGTATAACGATCAACACCGGATGAGGCACACTCACAGATCCATTAGATGAGCGCCATTGGTCTTAACAGCGATCTTGCTCTTTTGATATACATAACATGTGTGGCAATAAGGGGGTGTATACTTTGTTGTCAAAAAACGCCAACACTATTGGCCCATTAAGCACACACCCTGGTTAGAGGTGTGTTTGTCAGAAATGTTTGGTAGTGGCGGCAATAAAAGCCGGTTTTTAAATTTGTTTAGTATGCCTGATGAAACGGCCAGGAGAGCCGAGAAACGCGTAGCAATCTGTACATACTGTTTTTAACCTTGCTTGTTTTTAAACCTGGACATTTTGAGGTGTATATGTGACACCTGCAATAAAAGTGTAAGCTACATTACGGAACCTGTCTCCAGAAAGTTTAATTTCTAAGCAAGCCACTACCAGAACCTTGCCATATCGAGGAGAGTTGCATCACCGGAGTGAGCCAGCTGGTCAGCTCTGATTACCAGCCTGCTTCCACAAGCACACTGGTGTGCTTAGACGCTTTGTGAGTACCCTGTGCAAAGAACATCAGCAGTTTGTGCACACCTTGTCGATACAGATACACACACGTGCGCCTCTTTCTTTTCCACATACAGATTTTCCTAATCCCTTGCTGTGATCAGCTCGAAGAGTGCAGCCGGAGTGAAGTTCATCCTAAGAGCGGACAGTTTGGAGACCACATATTCGAATCTCACATTAGAACTGTTTCAGGGAAAGTGATGGACATTTATCGCTGGATGTAAATACACACTATTAATGAGGTTCCCCGTTCCATTCTTTTATGTTGTTATTTTTGTGGGGCATTGTTTGTAGACCACTAATTATATTGTATATGATATTTTTTAGTTCTATGTATATTAGTTTGGGGTCGATCATTAATATGAGTACTATAATATGTGTTACTCACAAGAATGGATAAAGTCACTGTTATAGACAACACTATGTATATATTCTAGTACATTTCTTAAAGGTGTAGAAATTTGTGATTTATCCTGAGCATTTAGTCAATGCACTGTACTTGAAGGTTTTTAACCGTGCATATGGGAGAATCTATGCCCAAGATAAAGGTATATGTAGTAATAGTAAAAATAGAGATAAACTTTTTTAAGGATTGCCCTAGATGTTATGCAGATCAAATCTCCATTGTTTTAATTATACGAACCACTGAATGGTTGTTTAATACCATCTGATTCCTGTTCACAATATCACTATATTCCACTGTACCGAACAGGTACTATGTCCCAACACAAGTCAGCACTTTTTAATAAAAATATCACACATCGATAGAAATGAGTAATAAGGCACAAATATTAGTATACACTGTTAGTTCACTTATATTTACATCACCCTCCCTTATTCTTTATTTTTGCACAGTACCATAAGGTAAACATGCATAAGTATACTGACACATAAACAGGAACGTATACATTATATCACCAGTCTATATCTGCACATAAATTGCAATAGTTATATAAATACAGTATAGATGCACATATAACACCAGTTGGTTACAATTATAAAACATACTATTATGAAATATATAATAGTCTTGTAGTTTTATAACCATATTATGATGAGGATATAATATATTTCACCAACACAAGGGTTAGGGAATCACACAAATTACTATTAAAGTAGTTATTTTCCTTTATTGACACATTTATATACAAAGAATAGGACTCCATTTGGTCTTATTATCATAATTTTTGTATAAATACATTCGTGCTGTCACTAATATACAATTGTGATTTACAATGTATAAAAGAGTTCACTTAGGCGCAAATATTGCGAGCAAGGAATTGTGAACAATATTTATTTGTATTTTCTAACACATTAGCATTTTAAAACACGCTAGTTCTTTTGGGGAATTTAGGAGCCATATATATAATGTTTATCACATATGGCACCTTGAAATGGATTAGTATAACGATCAACACCGGATGAGGCACACTCACAGATCCATTAGATGAGCGCCATTGGTCTTAACAGCGATCTTGCTCTTTTGATATACATAACATGTGTGGCAATAAGGGGGTGTATACTTTGTTGTCAAAAAACGCCAACACTATTGGCCCATTAAGCACACACCCTGGTTAGAGGTGTGTTTGTCAGAAATGTTTGGTAGTGGCGGCAATAAAAGCCGGTTTTTAAATTTGTTTAGTATGCCTGATGAAACGGCCAGGAGAGCCGAGAAACGCGTAGCAATCTGTACATACTGTTTTTAACCTTGCTTGTTTTTAAACCTGGACATTTTGAGGTGTATATGTGACACCTGCAATAAAAGTGTAAGCTACATTACGGAACCTGTCTCCAGAAAGTTTAATTTCTAAGCAAGCCACTACCAGAACCTTGCCATATCGAGGAGAGTTGCATCACCGGAGTGAGCCAGCTGGTCAGCTCTGATTACCAGCCTGCTTCCACAAGCACACTGGTGTGCTTAGACGCTTTGTGAGTACCCTGTGCAAAGAACATCAGCAGTTTGTGCACACCTTGTCGATACAGATACACACACGTGCGCCTCTTTCTTTTCCACATACAGATTTTCCTAATCCCTTGCTGTGATCAGCTCGAAGAGTGCAGCCGGAGTGAAGTTCATCCTAAGAGCGGACAGTTTGGAGACCACATATTCGAATCTCACATTAGAACTGTTTCAGGGAAAGTGATGGACATTTATCGCTGGATGTGAATACACACTATTAATGAGGTTCCCCGTTCCATTCTTTTATGTTGTTATTTTTGTGGGGCATTGTTTGTAGACCACTAATTGTTCTTACATCACCCTATATAGCGCCCTCTGGTTAACTTAGGTTTTTGTTTTATACAATTATTATAAAATAATCTATTCCTCTAACACTATAGGAACCAAAGATTGCAATAAATTCTGGGAGGGATTAGATATTCCAAAGATTAGCTCTGAATTTAACCTTAAATTAAACTCCCCTATATTAGAAACAGAAGTAAGCCAAGCAATACAAGTATTAAAGTTAGATAAAGCTCCTGGTCCCGATTCTCTCCCAAACGAAATCTACAAGAATTTAGCTCCAACACTGGTCCAACACTTAACAAAATTGTTTAATCTCTATTACAGTGAAGAGTCCCAGATTTCTCCGAATTTCACAGCATCACAGTCAATACTTATACTTAAACCAGGGAAGGACAAAAATAAAAAAGAATCATACAGGCCAATCGCCCTCTTGAATACTGATTATAAACTCTTTTCAATTATCTTTGCAAAAAGACTTCAAGAAGGTTTAGCAGAAATTATTCATAAGGACCAAGCAGGGTTTCTTACCAATCGCAGTTCAGCGGCAAAAATTAGACAATTGCTGCTGACCATTGATTATTTAAAAAATACAGATAATAGCACCTTAATAGAGGAAATAGACGCTGCAGTGTTAGCCATAGATGCGGAAAAAGCGTTTGACAGTGTTGAGCATGATTATCTTTTAGACACATTACATAGGTTTGGATTTAATAAGAACTTTTTAAGTATGGTCAGAAAACTGTGTTGTCAAGCATCCACTAGCTTATCTGTCAATGGAGTAAGATCAAATACAATTAAAATAGAAAGAGGTACCCGTCAAGGCTGTCCTCTATCGCCTTTATTATTTGATATAGCAATTGAACCCTTAGCCCTCAAAATCAGGCAACAACTTGAGGGCATAAAAATTAAGGAAAGAGAATTGAAACTGGCGCTTTATGCGGATGATCTACTCTTATACATATCAAATACAGCTCTAAATATTCCAAAATTTATAGAAATAATAGAGTTATTTAGCAAGTTCTCTGGATATAAAATTAATAACTCAAAATCTGAACTGTTATGGCTAAAAAAACAAAGGGGTCTCAATTGAATACACCCTTTAAAACAGTGACAAACTCTATTAGATACTTAGGAATTAATATAACTGCCGATCCTAAGGAATGGTATTCCTTGAATATAACCCCCATGGTCTCTCAAATTATTACATATATGAGAAACTGGCAAAACTTACCACTCTCCATATCAGGCCGTATAGCATTAATTAAGATGATACTTTTGCCCAAATTGTTATACCTATTACAGAATCTCTCTATTTTCCTGAAATCCTATGACATTAAGAGGTTCAACACTGCAGCTCGTCAATTTACATGGCAATCTAAAAAACCAAGAATATCTCTCCAAAAATTATCATTCCCAAAACAATTTGCTGGTCTGGCCTTCCCAGATCTACAATTATATAATTTAATCTTCCTGGGCCGTATAGCGGTTTATTGGTTCACAGAAATGGACTATTACACAGACAACAGGTTAGAACAAAGTATAATTTATCCATTTCTTCCCACTTCAGTCACTCATTTATCATGTAATTCGATTCCTAAACTAGTGAAACAATTCAAATCAATCTATACAATAATGCAGGCATGGAAAAAAATAGGGAGACGGGTTGAAATAGACATCAGGATACCTAGATTTCAAACTCTTCTAGGTAACCCAGAATTTCAGGAGGGCACTCAATCCCCCATATTAAAAAACTGGCAGAGGAAAGGTTTGTATCTGGTATCACAACTTGTCAATGTAACAGCAAAAAACATTAAATCTTTTGAGGAATTAAAACTAGAATTGGAACTAGGAAATCAATAATTTTTTGCTTACCTACAAGCTAGGCATTACGTACAGCAGTTAATTAATAAATTCTCCTGGAAATGGTCCTGGGAAAATCTTGACAATTGGCCAACTCTAGCCAAAGCAAGACACCTATCTATCTCCAAATGGTATAAATACTTGATTTCACACAAGGGAGGAGCCAACCTAAAATATATAACTCAAAAATGGACCCCCCATTTACCAGATAACACTAATCAGAGCTCCTTGATAACACGCTCACTATCTCAGCTTTATTGTACATCTATATCAGAAACATGGAGAGAGTCACACATAAAGCTAATATATTTCACACACTATACTCCAGAAAAAGGGTACAAGTGGCAAAACAAAAAATTTAACAAATGCCCAAAATGTAATCTTATAGCAGCAGATATAATTCATATGATGTGGGCATGCCCCAAAACACAACAATTCTGGTTGAAATTACAACATTGGTTACTAAGAGCATTTAGAGTAACTTCCTTTACATTTACGCTGAATGATATAATATTCCTGAAAGATAAAAATGTACCCTTATCAGAAATCAAGATAATTAACCTTGTTATCCTTGCTGCTAGAAATTTAATTTTCAAAAAGTGGAAGAATAGTTTCTCCCCAACGATTACGGAAGTAAAAAATTACCTTAAAAAACAATATGTAATTGAACAGCTAGCAACGGATTTAAATTCCGAACGAGAAATACTGGCTTTCTTTAAAAAATGGTAAAAATTTATTAAGATATTTCCACCCAGTGAAATAGAACAATTAATGTATCCATTTAGATACTCGGAAATAGTCATTCTGAATAATTGGTAGAGAGGGGGGGGAGAAGATGGGGAGGAAGGGGAGAGGAAGATGTTAAGGAAATTTTTTTTTTATTATTTTTTTATTTTATTTATTTTTTATTTTATTTTATTGTTATTGTTTATTGTTATTTGTTATTGTTTATTGTTTTATGTTGTTTTTTGTTAATCAAGGCAAGATAGACCTACGAAATTACTCTCTTGTTAAACTATCATATATAAAAAAAAGAGAAAAGTTCCAACATGAGGTAGAGAAATTAGTTGAAAGAAAACAGAGAAACAGAAATAATGAGATATTGCTGATATATTGATTAACGAGTAAGGATATTGAGTCAATTAGGCAATTGAACATGTATTTGATTTTTTTTTTCTCTTTCTTTCTCTGTTTCTATAAAAAAGTGATTTACATAATGTTGGATTGAAAAATAAAGACTTTAAAAAAAAAAAAAAAGAACTTTGCTGACATCACGTCTCCGCTCACTTCTCTTACTAAGAAAGGGCAAAATTGTAAGAACTGGTCCACTTCGGCAGTACAGGCATTTGAAACGCTAAAATCAGCATTTTCTTCTGCACCTCTTCTCAGTCATCCAATTCCTGATCTCCAGTTTATTTTGGAGTTTGACGCTTCTTCTATAGCAGCTGGAGCTGTTCTCTCCCAACGTGATCCGACTACCAGCAAGATACATCCTGTGGCGTTCTTTTCGAAAAAATTCAATCCTGCCAAGTTAAATTATGATGTGGGCAATAAGGAGCTTTTGGCTATAAAATTAGCTTTGGATGAATGGAGGCATTGGTTAGAGGGTACCAGTCAACCTTTTTTTATTCTGACAGATCATAAGAATCTTTTATACCTCCATACAGCAACTCGTCTCAATCCTCGTCAGGCACGATGGGCCTTGTTCTTCTCCAGGTTTAATTTTGTACTTTCCTATGTTCCTGGTTCAAAAAATTCCAAGGCAGATGCTTTATCTAGGCAGTTCCAATCGTCTGAGCCTTCTCCTTTGGATTCTGAACCTATACTACGTCCAGTCAATGTTTTGGCTCAAGTATCCTCTTTTCCAGTACAGGCTTTACATGCTGCTCAAGTCCGGGTACCATCTTCTTGCAAACTACCTTCTGGTATCCTGTATGTACCCAAAGGATTATGTCTTAAGCTTCTACGTTGAGCTCACAACAACATTTCAGCAGGTCATCCTGGAGTAACCAATAATTTGTGGAAACTGAAGCAGCATGTTTGGTGGTCCACTATGAGGAGGGATGTTAAGGATTATATTGTGCTTCGAACAAACAATCTTCTCATCGACCATTTGGTCTATTACACCCTCTTCCTATTCCTCATTACCCTTGGTCTCACTTATCCATGGACTTCGTTACAGATCTTCCTGTTTCTGCTGAAAATACGACCATTTGGGTAGTGGTGGATCGGTTCTCCAAGTCTGCTCACTTCATACCTCTTCCAGGCTTGCCTTCAGCTCAAAGACTTTCTGAACTCTTTGTTCTACATATATCTCGTTTACATGGTTTTCCCACTGACATAGTCTCAGATCGCAGAGTTCAATTTGATTCCAAGTTTTGGAGGTCTTTTTGTAAGCTCTTCGGAATCAACATATCTCTTTCTACTGCACATCATCCTCAATCCAACGGACAGACTGAGCGTGTAAATCAAGCCTTGGAATCTTTTCTTAGACATTATGTAGACCATCACCACTCCAACTGGTCTCAGTTATTGCCTTTGGCGGAATTAGCTCACAACTCACACTATAACGCCTCATTACAGACCTTTCCCTTTAAGGCAGCTTATGATTTTGAACCTAGAACCTTTCCTATGATTACCAGTTCTACTGAAGTCCCTGGAGCAGATTGTATTGTGAAAAATCTCAGTAACCACTGGCAACTCATTTGTCAAAATCTACTTTCGTCTTCCTTAAGACACAAGAGATATGCTGATCGCAGAAGGTGTAAGGCTCCTTTACTTCGTACTGGAGACAGAGTATTTTTATCCACCAGATTTATACGTCTTAAACAACCTTGTACTAAGTTGGGTCCTAAGTACATTGGACCTTTTTGAATTGTTTCCAAAGTTTGTTCTTCTGCATACCACCTGGCTTTACCCAAGACTCTCAAGATCCATCCAGTGTTTCATGTCTCCTTACTCAAGCCAGTCATCTACAACTGGTACTCTATCAAGAGTAAACCACCTCCTCCACTTTCCGTAGAGGGAACTTCTGAGTTTGAAGTCAGCCAGATTTTGGATTCCAAGCTACGGGACAATCGGCTGCACTACCTGGTCCATTGGAAGGGTTATCCTATCTCTGAACGATCTTGGGAACCAGCCTTTCATGTTCATACTCCAGCTCTTGTCAAGTCTTTTCACAAAAAATACCCTGCCAGGCCCGGTTGGGTCCCCCGGAGGGGTCTTTGAGGAGGGGGCACTGTCACGCTCAGCAGTTGGGAAGCTCCGGCGGTCCTCTCTGTGTGCTTGATTGGCAGGTAGTCAGATGATGTCACTACCAGGCTTTTTATTCCGGGCTTCCTGTTTCTTCAGTGCCCGTATGTTTGTTACTCTTTGTGGCTCCTGTGAGGACTTCGCTGTGAAACCCTCTAACTGCTGATTTTCTGTTACCAAACTCTGCAAAGGCTGACAATGCTGGGTTAACTTTCAAACTTCCTGATAACCTGTTTCCAAGTACTGCAAGTACTGTTTATTCTGTGAAACTCTCAAACTGCCTGTTAACCTGTTGCCAAACTCTGCAAATACTGTTTATTCAGTGTAAACTTCAAACTGCTTGATATCCTGTTGCCAAATTCTGCAAGTACTGTTTATTCTGTGAAACTCTCAAACTGCATGTTAACCAGTTGCCAAACTCTGCAAATACTGTTTATTCAGTGTAAACCTTCAATCTGCTTGATAACCTGTTGCCAAATACTGCAAGTACTGTTTATTCTGTGAAACTCTCAAACTGCATGTTAACCTGTTGCCAAACTCTGCAAATACTGTTTATTCAGTGTAAACTCTCAAACGGCATGATAACATGTTACCAATCTCTGCAAGTACTGATTAATCTGTGTTAACCTTCAAACTACCTGATATCCTGTTGTCTAACTCTGCAAGTACTGACTATTCGGTATTAACCCTCAAACTGCCTGATAACCTATTGCCAAACTCTGCAAGGACTGACTACACAGTGTTAACCCTCAAACTACCTGATATCCTGTTGTCTAAATCTGCAAGTACTGACTATTCAGTATTAACCTTCAAACTGCCTAATAACCTGTTGCCAAACTCTGCAAAGACTGACTACACAGTGCTAACCCTCAAACTGCCTGATAACAAGTTACCTACTCCTGCATTATTAACTGTTTCTTGTTTTATCCTTCCTCTGTTTGCGTATAAGTGGACAATCCCTGCTCTCCTGATTCTGTGGAAGACATTTCCTGAAACCAGTTCCTTACTCAGAAGTCTATTTGGCTGATATCTTGTATTACTTTGGACTCAGGCTAACTCTGCTCCATATCATGAGTACATTGTTTTTTAGAGGTTGTCGTGGGGTCACGTCCTGGATTAAAAACTCAGAGTGCAAGGGTGTTGTTTAAGTTCGCTCTAGCATTTGGGTCTTCTTCTGGACATTTCCTAACCTGACATGGCCTTTAAAAGGGCCTTTTGCGGGGCATTGCCCCAAAGTAATCAGCTCTTTTACCTGTAAAAAAAATACAAACACCCCCCAACAGTAAAACCCACCACCCACACAACCAATACCCCCAAATAAAATCCTATCTAAAAAACCTAAGCTCCCCATTGCCCTGAAAAGGGCATTTGTATGGGCATTGCCCTTAAAAGGGCTTTTAGCTCTTTTACTGCCCAAAGTCCCTAACCTAAAAATAAAACCCACCCTATAAATCCTTAAAAAAAAACTAACACTAACCACCGACGATCCACTTTTCGAAGACAGGACATCCATTCTCATCCAAGCGGCAGAAGTCCTCAGTGAAGCCAGCAGAAGTCTTCATCCAAGCGGGCAGAAGTCTTCATCCAGACAGCATCTTCTATCTTCATCCATCCGGCGCGGAGCGGCTCCATCTTCAAGACATACAGCGTGGAGCATTCTCTTCTTACGATGGTCAACAAAGAATGAAGTTTCCCATTAAGGTACGTCATCCAAGATGGCGTCCCTTACATTTCGATTGGCTGATAGAATTCTATCAGCCAATAGGAATTTAAGGGGAAACAATCCTATTGGTTTAAGGGGAAACAATCCTATTGGCTGTTGCAATCATCCAATAAGATTGAGCTTTCATCCTATTGTCTGATCCAATCAGCCAATAGGATTGAGCTCGCATTCTATTGGCTAATCTGGATTTGGGAGTTTGTATCATTTTTTTATCTTTATTTACAACAGATTGTGCAGTGCTGTAAAGGGGACACTATAAATAAAGACGACCAAAAATAAAGCTGACAAAGACAAACAAATTACAGGGCCTTGCTCCCTAGAGAGCTTACAATCTAAATGGTAGAGACAGAAGGTAGTTTGTGGTGAGTGCTGGTTAGACCATGAACAGATGAGGATGAAAGATTTTCATCGCAGGGTATTCACCTATAAAGGGGCAGTCAAGTCCAAAAAAACTTTCATGATTTAAATAGGGAATGTAATTTTAAACAACTTCCCAATTTACTTTTATCACCAATTTTGCTTTGTTCTCTTGGTATTAGTTGAAAGCTAAACCTAGGAGGTTAATATGCTAATTTCTTAGACCTTGAAGACTGCCTCTAATCTGAATGCATTTTGACCACTAGAGGGCATTAATTCATGTGTTTCATATAGATAACATTGAGCTCATGCACGTGAAGTGACCTAGGAGTGAGCACTGATTGGCTAAACTGCAAGTCTGTCAAAATAACTGAAATAAGGGGGCAATCAGCAGAAGCTTAGATTCAAGGTAATTACACAGTTAAGACGTGAATTATTATAACTGTGTTGGTTATGCAATACTGGGGAATGGGTAATAAAGGGATTATCTTTCTTTTTAAACAACAAAAATTCTGGTCTTGACTGTCCCTTTAAAGTGCAATAAACGTTACAAGGATACTGGGTATGTTTCTCCAAAAAGGTAGGTTTTGAGAGAGGATATAAATGTTTTCAATACTGAGGGAAAGTTTGACAGACTTAGATTATGAGGATGCCCTATCTTGAGAATAAGTAATTAGTAATTCAGTTATTAGAATGACTTCATCTTTGCTCAGGGAGGTATTTTTCATCTTGATATCTTGGAGACTTTAAAAGATATAAAATATCACTGGAAGCCTCTGGCAACTAGAATAATCTACCTCTTATTTTCCTTTTGGATGTTCATGTGAAGCTGTAAATGATATAAATAAGACCTCATTTTTGTGTTGGAAAAGTATACATAAAATTAATGCAAACCTGAAGAAATCAAAATGGTATCTAATATACCATAAAGAGGAACAAAACTTTGCTTTCCATTACCTCCTAACGATGCTCTCACCTACAGCTATATAGAGGATGTGACTGGCTTATGAACTGTAGAGAAAATAAATTCTACTGCATCTTTGGCTGTAAATCCCATCTTGATTGAATCATTATTTTCAAGCTGAAACAAATATTTATTAATGGGACTTGAAACCCAATATTTTTCTTTCATGATTCAGATAGAGAATACAATTTTAAACAACATTTCAATTAACTTCTATTATTTAATTAGCTTCATTCTTCAGATACCCTTTGTTGAAGAAATAGCAATGCACAAGGGAGAGACAATAACGCAAGGCATCTATGTGCAGCCACCAATCAGCAGCTACTGAGCCTATTTAAAGGGACAGTCAACACCAGAATATTTGTTGTTTAAAAAGATAGATAATCCCTTTATTACCGATTCCCCAGTTTTGCATAACCAACACGGTTATAATAATACATGTTTTACCTCTGTGATTACCTTGTATCTAAGCCTCTGGAAACTGCCCCCTTATGTCAGTTCTTTTGACAGACTTGCTTTTTAACCAATCAGTGCTTACTCCTAGGTAACTTCACATGCATGAGCTCTATGTTATCTATATGGAACACATGAACTAATGCCCTCTAGTGGTGAAAAACTGTCAAAATGCATTCACATAAGAGGCGGCCTTCAAGGTCTAAGAAATTAGCATATGAGACTATCTAGGTTTAGATTTCAACTAAGAATACCAAGAGAACAAAGCAAAATTGGTGATAAAAGTAAATTGGATAGTTGTATAAGATTAACATTGAGTCGGAAGACGAACGCCACGGTTTCAAACAGACAGGTTACCCTTCCTGCGGTGAGTAGGGCCGGCTACATAACATTACATATTATGTATGTGTAGATATACCGGTGTGGGACATATACCTAGATATGTTTAAACGTATTGCCTATTGAATTTTGAACTCTTCCGTGACATTTAAATTAGCTCTGTGCTTTGGAAACATTGTATCATCACTTAGCAGTGCGGGTGTATACCGTAAATATACATATTTATTATACAGACTTTCTCATTTATGCACTGCTAAGTTACAGCTACACAGGCACTATTACACTGTGTTTTTGGGACTCAGTAAGGCTTGGAACAACAAGAAAGGTCTGTTACTTCACCATTATAGCTTATGTTGGTGCAAGATGAAGGCTCTAGTATGAATGTGGAAATTATTTCATTGTATAAGATGACATGCCCTGTTTGAATCATGAAAGTGTTTTGGGACTTTAAATATGCTTTTAAACAAAGGATTCAAGGATTCAAGAGAATAAAGCAAATTAGATAATAGGAGTAAATTGACAAGTTGATTAAAATGCATGCTCTTTCTAAATCATGAAATAAAAAAAATGGGTTTCATGTCCCTTTAAAGAAACCCTAAGGGCTCTATAAATTATCTTTGGAATCAGAGCATTTTATATATACTTTTATCCCATGTCTCTTTAGATACTCTAACATAAGTCACTAATCTGAGCCTGCATTTTGATATTTATAAGGTGTTTTACCAGAAACTGAGTTTACATGTTTTCCAGTATGCAGCATTAGGTGTAGTATCTGTGTGACTAAGAAACTGTATTCCAGCTATTCATTAATAGCAGTCTAATATGCTTGTGGTTTTCCTTTAATACTCATTAGTTGCATCCTTGGTTAATAATCTATATGCATTTCCTCTCTGATAATTGCAGCTAGATATCTTCCGCTGGCTCTGCTAGGTCTGTAATGACAATTCTGCTTTATTTATAAATACAATAGGTTTCCGTTCATTGATAGGAAGATTTTCAAATTCTTAACTCTTTGGCTTACTTTACCTTAAACTAATTTGTTTTTTGGCTACTTTACGCCACATTATGAGTGGAGCGGTAGTTTGCGCAGCGGTAGTTTGTGCTTGCATTCAAGCATTAAAACTGATAGAAGTCATTTTTTTGCACTCCTAATACGAAATGAAAATAAAAAGAGAGAGAGACTGTATGTTTAAAAATACATAGACCATATTAGAATTAAGCAAATTAGACAACAGAAGAAAATTAGAAAGTTATTTGAAATTGCATGTTCTACTGAGTCATGTCATGAAAGAAAAATGTTGGCCTTAAAGGGACATTAAACCCAATTTTTTTCTTTCATGATTCAGATAGAGAATACCATTTTAAACAACTTTCTAAGTTACTCCTATTAACTAATTTGCTTCATTCTCTTGATATTCTTTCCTAGAAAGCATATCTAGATAGGCTTAGTAGCTTCTGGTTGGTTGCTGCACATTTTTGCCTCATGTGATTGGCTCACCCATGTGCATTGCTTTTTCATTAACAAAGGATATCTTAAGAATGAAGCAAATAAGATAATAGAAGTAAATTGGAATATTGTCTAAAAGTGTATACTCTACCTGAATCATGAAATAATTTTTTGGGGTTTAATGTCCCTTTAAGTAACATTATTAACTGTAATTTACTAATAATGCTGCAATAACTTTTAAAGAGACATTGATTTTTAAAGATGGAAACAGTAGGAATGTCTACACAAATAAGGTTTCCTTTGTTGAAAGTTAATGTAATCATAGATTTGTAAAGCATTTTTTTGCATATAAGAATTTTTTTTCTTACAAAAGTGTTTTACATTTCAAATGCATGATGGTTAGTGTTCTCCAGACAAGCATTTTATAAACAAATATAGACACAGTATAAAAATATGCATTTTTTTTAAGTATTACAATAATTCTTACTTTTTCATTGGAATAAAGTCACTGCAATGTGAGGGGCTTTTCACTGCCATCCCCAGAGTGAGCAGCCATTATTTACTCAGAACAAATTATAGTATGGCTGATGCACATTTATAGATATTCAACATTATATCTCCAGTTACAATCTTTTACAAAATTGCAAAGTTTATACAAAAAAAATAAAAATGTTTTTAAGCACCTGGGTAAAACAAAAACTAAAGAGCCAAATGCTTTGCTATTGTGTATAAGAACTTCTTTATAAAAGGGAGCATGTTCTTCTACTACTGCCATTACTGTAAAAAGCAGGGAAAGCAGACGCTGTTAGGTGAGAGTGGAACGTTTCATTTTTGAAGAGGGCGAAGGCCATTTGTTTGTTGCTCTGACAACAAAAAGAGGGAAACTTTTTTCCCTTTTCTGTTGAATATAATAAAGGTGTCCAATATCTACATGGGAAAAGGAAGGAGCAATATCATTTTTATATTAAAAAATAAGTTTATTCATTTATTATTAAATATTATGATTTACTTTTGTATATAATATATATTTGTTTAACTCTTTCTTTGCTGGTAGCTATTGAAGACTCAGGGTATAAAGGGGTTAATAGAGAGCAACTGGGGGGAAATGTAACACTCACCTTGGTATTATCATAAGAGGTAAAAGGGATATGAAAACCAATTTTTTATTTTATGATTTGGAGAGAGCAGACCATTTAAAAGAAAGGTTTCCTATTAACTTCTATTTTCAAATTAATTTAATTCTCTGGTATCCTTTGTTGAAGGGGCAGGAATGCACTGCTGGGAGCTAGCTGGACACATCTGTGGATCTAATGACAAGAGACATATATACAGAACCATCAATCAGCTCCTAGCTCCCTGTAGTGCACTGCCGCTCCTGAGCCTGCCTAGGAATGCTTTTCAACAAAAGGATACCAAAGGAGCAAAGCAAGTTAGATAATAGAAGCAAATTGGAAAGTTGTTTACATTGCATGCTCTGTCTGAATCATGAAAGTTAAATTTTGACTTTACTGTTCATTTAAGCTTCTTTTGTGCTGTTTATGGTATTTAGACTGTAAAGTCATTTACTTTTTATAATCCACATAGTTATTTACAATTTATCAAATGAGAATGAATTGTGTTCAGAACATTATTGGTATTTATAAAAGAAATACAAATATAAAATGAGAGTAACTTACTAAAAAAGCATTGTAACTGACCAATTATATTTAACCATTTAAAGCAATATAAGAAATAAAATCCCAATCTTAAAGCAAGATAAAACATATTAATGTGCTCTAAAATTTTAGATAATGTTATTATTGATGACATATACATATGTGTTTAACCACAACAAAGAGCTCCTGAATAATCATGCACTGCTGAACCTGATCTGAGCACAAGCACTGATCGCTAGCTACTCACATATGCCACCGCTGATTGGCTCAGGCCGTATTCAGCTCTAAACCAGTAGTGGTTTGCCAATATGGAGATGACCGTAACAATGTTTTTAATTCTTTTGGGAGAGGTTGAACACTAAAAGCTCTGCATGCAATAGAGCCAAATTAGAAATTATATAATAAAAACAGAATTGTCTGAGACAGAAATAACTGCATCCTTTTTACCTATGTAATCCTTACCTGAGATCCCATCATCATTTCTAGTTCTTGACAACATAGATACACAGAGACAACAAAGTGATAACTATTGTCTACGCGTTATAGGCCAAGATATAGAAATTTCTGTTTTTATGATTTATTTTCTAATTATCTTGGCCAACCTATCCAATACTTACCAGATGAGAGAATACCAAGCAAGTATATCGTAATGTACAATAGGGAATGGGAAAATACAAAACAGACACAAAATCTGAATGCAAAGAAACAACAGAGGTCAGAAAACATTTCTCCCAAATTTAGCAGAGGATGATTGTAAGACATTCAGCTTATAATGTAACACAACTGTGTGTGGACGCCGGGCAAGGGGGTGACTTTGTGATATTGGCTTCTTACTCTCAAACATGTCCTTGACAGACACCTGACCGTTGGCTGATGAGCAGGAACTGCTCAAGGAGAGAGACGGAGTGGCGGATGGTTGAGAGGGGGCAAGGAGGACAGCAGTGGTTGACGTGGCTGAAGATGCTTGACCAGGAGGAGGATGTCAGCTTTGAGTTTGTGTGCTGCTTGTACTCATGTGTTGATCCCATAGGCGTTTGTGATGTGCGATTATGTGCCTTCGCAAAGCAGTTGTACCTAGGTGGGTGTTGGACTTCCCATGACTCAGTTTCTTTTGGCACAGGTTGCAAATGGCATCGCTGTTGTCAGAGGAAGACACATAAAAAAATGCCACACTGCTGAGTTCTGCGATGACAGCATTCTGGTGGTGGCAACAGCATGTGTTGATTGGCGTACTGTCTGGCTGACCCCGGGTGCCAATGCATGCTGTCTGACTGTGCCACTAGCTCCTTGCGACGACCTCCCCCTGCTTCCAACTCGTCTCCTCCTCTCTGTCTCCCCATCTGAACTTTCCCCCTGTTCTTCTTCTCTTCTAGCGGGCACCCACGTGACATCCATGGATGCATCGTCATCATCAACCGCTTCACTTGTATCAGACAACTCAACAAAGGAAGCAGCAGCTGGTACAACATCATCACACCGTACATCCATGTCTGTAATGCTGCCTGACTGAGACATATCCCTGTTATCTACATCCTCTGTCTATGATGGTTGCGCATCACTCATTTCTTCAAACTGATGTGTAAATAACTCCTCTGACAGATCAAGTGAAGCGGCTGTGGTGCTAGTGTTGGTGGTGGCGGCAGACGGGCGAGTGGTAACTTGAGAGGTGCCTGAAGCTAAGCTGGAGGAGGATGGTGCGTCAAGATTCTGAGCGGAAGCTGTAGAAGATTGGGTGTCCTGTGTTAGCCTGTCAACTATGTCCTCAGAACTTTTTGAGTTCAGGGTACGTGGCCTCTGAACACTGGGCATTATTCTAGGGCTAAAGGGAATCACAGCACCACGACCACAACAGCACCTGCGGGGTGGCCTGCCTCTGCCTGTCATTTTTTTTTAAATGTTGTTTTTTAAATGTATACTTACACTACTATTAAACAAGATATTAGTGGTGGCACTGGGCAAGTTGGCACAGTATACGCTGTGAGCCTGAGACAAAAAAGCAGACTGATGTTTCACAGTCCAAAAAGTTTTTTTTTTAAATGTACACTTACACTACTATTAAACAAGATATGAGTGGTGCCACTGGGCAAGTGGGCACAGTATACGCTGTGAGCCTGACACAAAAAAGCAGACTGATGTTTCACAGTCCAAAAAGTTTTTTGTTTTTTTAAATGTACACTTACACTACTATTAAACAAGATATGAGTGGTGGCACTGGGCAAGTGGGCACAGTATACGCTGTGAGCCTGACACAAAAAAGCAGACTGATGTTTCACAGTCCAAAAAGTTTTTTTTTTTAAATGTACACTTACACTACTATTAAACAAGATATGAGTGGTGGCACTGGGCAAGTGGGCACAGTATACGCTGTGAGCCTGACACAAAAAAGCAGACTGATGTTTAACAGTCAAAAAAGTTTTTTTTTTTTTAAAAATGTACACTTACACTACTATTAAACAAGATATGAGTGGTGGCACTGGGCAAGTGGGCACAGTATACGCTGGGAGCCTGACACAACAAAGCAGACTGATGTTTCACAGTCCAAAAAGTTTTTTTTTTTAAATGTACACTTACACTACTATTAAACAAGATATGAGTGGTGCCACTGGGCAAGTGGGCACAGTATACACTGTGAGCCTGACACAAAAAAGCAGACTGATGTTTAACAGTCAAAAAAGTTTTTGTTTTTTTTAAATGTACACTTACACTACTATTAAACAAGATATGAGTGGTGGCACTGGGCAAGTGGGCACAGTATACGCTGTGAGCCTGACACACACGCTGGCAGGTAGGCAACTGCAATTAGATTACACAAGCAGACTGATGTTTCACAGTCAAAAAAGTTTTGTTTTTTTAGAATTTACACTACTGTTACACCAGATATTAGTGGTGGCACTGGGCAAGTGGGCACAGTATATGCTGTGAGCCTGGCACACACGCTGGCAGGCAGGCAACTGCAATTAGATTACACAAGCAGACTGATGTTTCACAGTCAAAAAATGTTTTTTTTTTTAATTTACACTACTGTTACACCAGATATGAGTGGTGGCGCTGGCAAGTGGGCACAGTATACGCTGTGAGCCTGGCACACATGCTGGCAGGCAGGCAACTGCATTTAGATTACACAGAAAAAAAAGCAGCCCTAAAAAGGGCTTTTTGGGGTGCTCTCCTTACAGCAGAGATCAGATGAGTCCTTCAGGACTGTAGTGGACACTGAATACACTAGCCTAGCTATCGATTTCCCTATTCAATCATCAGCAGCTACACTGTCCCTCCTCTCCCTAAGAATGCAGCTTCCGAATGAATCTAAAATGGATGCTGTCCAGGAGGTAGGAGGGTCTGGGAGGGAGGGTCTGCTGCTGATTGGCTGGAATGTGCCTGCTGACTGTGAGGTACAGGGTCAAAGTATTACTCAATGATGATGAATAGGGGGCAGATTGAACATCGCATATGTTCGCCCGCCGCGGCGAACGCGAACATGCTATGTTCGCCGTGAACTATTCGCCGGCGAACTATTCGCAACATCACTAATCCTGAACAGTCTTAACACACTGCATTACTGGTAGATACACTATAGATTGAGTCTATCTGGTGGTCTTGAAACTCGACCTCTACGCAAGGTCAAAGGGATTTTGCCTGGGGGAAGCTGTTCAGCTCCAGAAGGTGTTGATAAGGAGCTGCCCTCTTTCCTGGCTGGTGTGTGTGGCACAGAAGAACTTGCTGGTATAATAGGCTGCATTATGTCATCCTCATTGTATCCTTCTGATATAACAGCAGTATTGTCTCTGCCTTGCTTATGTGGTCAAGTAGGACTAGGTGCATTTAGAGCCTCGGGAAGCCCAAGTGCAGGACGCTTATAGGCTTGTGTGGTGAGATGTTCTGCCACTTGCAGGTCCACTCGATTGCAGCGGTAGAGACTGCCTTCCACATCCACAAGATATGAGCGAGGAGCAACTCTCTGAACACAGGTACCCAGTCTCCAGCGACCAGTCCTGTCACCAGGGAGTGGCTTCATGCTTAGTTCAAGTAAGTCTTTGGCAGACACATCGTATGTCAGTTTGTAGATCTGTTTCCTCCGTCACAGTTTCTCCAGTACCCCTGTTACCACACAAGGTTCAAGTAATTTATTTGCCACTGGCAATGAAGTCTTCAGCCTACTTGACATCAAGCGCTGTGCAGGACTACTGTCCATGCCTTCAGTTAGGGTGTTCCTCTAATGTAGGATGGCTTTCCACGGGTCATTACCTTCATACTTGGCCTTCTTGCAAATATTTTTCACTGTCTTTACAACTGAACCCTCTTTGTCATTAGCTTGAGGATGCCGCGGGGAAGATGTAAGATGCTCAAACCCACAATCTGTAGAGAACCTTCTGAATTGCTCACATGCTAACTGAGGTCCATTATCTGCGATTACTCTGTCTGGCTGTCCATCACGTGCAAAATGTGCTTTACAACACTTGATTGTAGTCGGGAAGGAGCTTAATCTCCCAAAAGTCAGAATAGTCGGGAAGGAGCTCAATCTCCCAAAAGTCAGAATAGTGATCAACGATTAGTAGAAAATCTTGCCCAGTATAATTCAGTAAATCCATGCCTACAATTTGCTAAGGACATGTGGGCAGCACATGTGACATCATGGGTTCTTTCTGTTGTGCATGTGCATATTCATTGCATGCTGAACAGCGGCTAACAAACAGCTAGATTACGAGTTTGGCGTTATGAGTGAAAAAGCATTGTTATGCTTCATAACGCTGCTTTTTCCCTAACACCGCTATTACAAGTCTTGTAGGTATAGGTGTACCGTACACCTTTTAGCCAGTCACACAAGGTCAGTAACGCACTTTTAAAAGAGTCCTTTTTCAATGGGACTTCCATAGCACCGGTATTAGGAGTTTGCCCTAACAAGCACATATAGTACAGAAGGAACAATGAGTAATAGTAAGTACGTACCTTCAACTAGAAATGAAGGAGTTCAAATAAGGTCAAATATTGAAGTTGATAAGGTTTTTTGCCTGGGCCCAGTTGGTTTAGAAGGGGAGGGCCAGAAGGCACCAATTGTTCAGAATCCCCACATACCAATACTAGAACAAACACAAACGAACCAGGGCAGATCCAACAGATATCCTCAGAGGAGTCAGAGGAGAGGGTATTACACAAAATATCAGTAGAAAATAACATAGTTAATTTATCTGATTATGTGTTGACCGAAACCGAGACTAGAGTCTTAAACAAGGGACTCAGTTTTGTCCCTAATTCTTTAACTTTAACCTCTTCTCAACACTATTAGATGTTAACAAACTGATCAGATCCCTTACTCTTAAAAAGTTTTTTAATCAAACTGAAAAACAGGATATGACATGTGAGGATCCTGCCAATAACCCTATACCAAATCTTACATTCACTGAGGACTGTGACAAGGTAGCTTTGGAAGATCTGTATTTGACAGGAGCAGTGGGTCCAACAGATAATGTCAATTTACCCAAATTTAAAGTTAATTCTACCTTTTACCCCATACAAAGCAGGGGCCAAATTTTAGAAACCTTTCAAAAGAGAATAGAAAATGATCTCACTGCTCTGTCGTCCAATATCAGATCAGATCTGGGCAAATCCAACTTAACCAGAAAAGAAAAAGAGGCTTTAACTAAATTACAAAAAAATGAACAGATAGTGATCAGAGCAGCGGATAAGGGGGGCTCAATAGTGTTACAAAACAAAAGTCAATTCATTTGTGAAGCAATGAGACAATTAACAAACACTGATCAATATACACTACTCAGGAAAGACCCCACAAACGATTACCAACTTGAATTAATGGATTTATTAGATGAAGGTAGGGAAATAGGAATGTTTGATGATAATACCTACAAATACTTACAAGTAGATTTCCCTATAAGACCCACCTTCAATCACCTTCCTAAGGTGCACAAACCAGGGACAGAAATACAGGGCAGGCCAATCATCAATGGTATTGGCTCCCTAACTGAGAGACTCTCACAATGGCTGGATGCAATACTCCAACCATTTGTTGAAGATCTACCGAGTCATTTGACTGACACGAAACATCTGTTGGGGTTGTTAAAAGATGAAAACTGGCAAAAGTCTAATATGTGGGTAACCATAGATGTAAAAGCACTTTATTCATCTATACCCCATAAAGAGGGCCTTAAAGCCATCAGATGGTTTCTGACTAGATCAGGGCAATTTGAAGATGAACAGTGCAACTTTATTATACGCGTTACACACTACCTATTAACCCACAACTATTTTTGTTTTCAGGACAATTTCTATCTCCAGAGATGTGGGACTGCTATGGGGGCTAAGTTTGCCCCCTCCTACGCTAACCTCTTTATGGGGTGGTGGGAGATAGAAACCAGTTCAAACAGCACATCCAGTTTTTTAAGAGATTTATAGATGATCTCATTTTGATTTGGCAGGGAGACCCAAGCTTAATAACAAAATTCATTGATGTATTAAATGACAACGATATAGGGTTGGGCTTTACCTTTGAGACCGATTTGAATACTATTAACTACCTTGATGTATCTCTATCAGGAGTTTTTACTGAAGGAAAGGGGTATATTACTACCAGTATATATAGCAAACCAACAGCCAGAAATACAATATTACATGCGAAGAGTAACCACCCGAATAGGGTTTTTAAAGCTATTGCCAAGGGGCAATACCTAAGAACTCTTAGAAATTGCTCTGATAAAACAACCTTTGAAACACAAGCTACAGAGTTAACAAATAGGCTTATATCTAGAAACTACCCCAAAAAGATGCTATTAGGCATCAAACAAGAGGTCAGCACTAGAAAAAGAGATAGCCTATTAGAGCCAAAAAAACAGCAAAAATCAGATCATGACTGGAATAAGGGTACAAAAGATAGGGTCACCTTCATGACAACCTACAGTGACCAATATGATGAAATTTGTAACATAGTATCCAAACACTTTCCCTTATTACAAGCAGACGAGGGGCTAATAAATGTAGCCAAAAAGGGTTGTCGCTTTGCTTTTAAACGTGGCAAGACGATAGGTAATCTGGTAGCACCAACCACAATTATCACTACCAAAAGAGAAACCCCAAGTTCCTGGTTAAGTACAAAAGGTGTCTTTAAATGCCATTATGCAGACTGTATAGCATGTAGCCACCTATCCCCAGGCAATGGTTTCACCAGCACTGTAACTGGTGAATCCTTTGAACATGATAGATGCTTTAATTGTAGGGCTACCTATGTGATATATCTTCTCACATGCAACCACTGCAATTTACAATACGTGGGTATGACCTCACGTGAAGTAAGGTCGAGAATACGCGAACATGTCAATAATATCAAATTGGGCATTCTCATGACACCTTTAATAAACCATTTTTTGTTTGTCCATAACAAAAACTCTGACTCACTACACTGGACCATAGTAAAACATATCCTCTCCCCACAGAGATGAGGGGATAGAGACTCACTATTAGCCAGGGAGGAAGTATTCTGGATCCTCAAGCTAAAAACCAGAAAGCCCTATGGATTAAATAGTGAGTTTGATCTCATTAATTTCTGGCATTGAGAGTAGTGTCCCAGTCGTTTCCACCTATCTCATGGCCTATATATATCATTAAGATAATATTTTCCCATAACATTTTTGAAAATATGATAACATAATGTTCAATTCTATACCTGCTTTATCTATGTACTTATTTGTTTGAGTGCTATTATTTACTAGACACTTTATTTGCAACTTATAAAAAGTATTCAATTGATACGCTATATAAATGTTTCAATCTACAACACTCATTATTATGTATAACTCTCTATTAATGTATATAGATATATAGATGAATGATTTCTATGTGACATAATTAAGGTATTTACGTTAGTTTAGATACTCACATACATCCTAAAGTGTCTTTGCTATTATTATTGTGCATGTAATAGGAGGCATAATTAAAGCCTCTTATACAGGAGGTGTGCTTGTGTTCTTAACCAATGAGATACAAGCAACACCTTTTTAAAGCTGGGTATGAGGGTCACTGGTCATGCTATGACTACGGCACAGGTAGCCGAAACGCGTCAGCAGCACTAGTAGCCACCATCCTGTATTTGTGCACTCTGCTGGAGTGTGTTCGTTGTATATTCTAATTGGAGTTGCTGTTTTAAACGGAATAAAGAAAAGTTTTTTGAAGCACCAAGTTGTATCGGATCTCCTCTGTATCATTGATGTTTGTTACTAACCCTAACATAACCCTAACCCTAACACCCCCTAACTTAAATATAATTAAAATAAAGCTAAATAAACCTTACAATTATTACCTAATTAACCTATTTAAAACTAAATACATACCTGTAAAATAAAACCTAACACCTAGATTACGAGTTTTGCGTTAGGCTTTAAAAGCAGCATTGGCCGGTCCTAAGTTAACGCTGCTTTTTAACGCCCACTGGTATTACGAGTCTTGAAGTTAAAGGCTCACCGCTCACTTTTTTGGCCAGACTTGTAAATACCGCAAATCCACTTACGTAAATTGTGTATCCTCTTTTTTCAATGGGACTTGCATAGCGCCAGTATTATGAGTCTGACAAAAAGTGAGCGGTAGACCCTCTCCTGTCAAGACTGGTACCGCATTTTATAGTCAGTAGTTAAGAGTTTTACACTGCAACGCCGTAGCATAAAACTCTTAACTAAGCTGCTAAAAAGTACACTAACACCCATAAACTACCTATTAACCCCTAAACCGAGGCCCTCCCGCATCGCAAACACTAAAATAAAATTTTTAACCCCTAATCTGCGGAACCGGACATAGCCGCCACTATAATAAATATATTAACCTCTAAACTGCCGCACTCCCACCTCGCAAACATTAGTTAAATATTATTAACCCCTACTCTGCCGTCCCTAACATTACCGACACCTACCTACATTTATTAACCCCTAATCTGCCGCCCCCAACGTCGCCCCCACTATACTAAAGTTATTAACCCCTAAATCTAAGTCTAACCCTAACCCTAACACCCCCTAACTTAAATATAATTAAAAGAAATCTAAATAAAAATTACTATCATTAACTAAATTATTCCTATTTAAAACTAAATACCTATAAAATAAACCTTAAGCTAGCTACAATATAACTAATAGTTACATTGTATCTAGCTTAGGATTTATTTTTATGTTGCAGGAAAGTTTGTATTTATTTTAACTAGGTAGAATAGTTATTAAATAGTTATTAACTATTTAATAACTACCTAGCTAAAATAAATACAAATTTACCTGTTTAAAATAAATACAAATTTACAAATTTACCTGTAAAATAAAACCTAACCTAAGTTACACTAACACCTAACACTACACTATAATTAAATTAATTCCCTAAATTAAATACAATTAAATAAAATTAGCTAAAGTACAAAAAAAAACCCCCACTAAATTACAGAAAATAATAAACAAATTACAAGATTTTTAAACTAATTACAACTAATCTAATCCCCCTAACAAAATAAAAAAGCCCCTACCCTAAACTAAATTACAAATAGCCCTTAAAAGGGCCTTTTAGCAGTTCTTTTACCTGTAAAAAAATTTCAAATCCCCCCCAACATTAAAACCCACCACCCACACGACCAACCCTACTCTAAAACCCACCCAATACCCCCTTAAAAAAACCTAACACTAACCCCTTGAAGATCACCTTACCGGGAGAAGTCTTCATCCAACCGGGCCAAAGTCCTCAACGAAGCCAGGAGAAGACTTCATCCAAACCGGGTGAAGTGGTCCTCCAGACGGGCATCTTCTATCTTCATCCATCTGGTGCGGAGCGGGTCCTTCTTCAAGACATCCTACGCGGAGCATCCTCTTCCTTCCGACGGCTAACACTGAATGAAGGTTCCTTTAAATGAAGTCATCCAAGATGGCATCCCTTCAATTCCGATTGGCAATCAGCCAATAGGATTGAAGTTCAATTCTATTGGCTGATCCAATCAGCCAATAGGATTGAGCTGGCATTCTATTGGCTGATTGGAACAGCCAATAGAATGCCAGCTCAATCCTATTGGCTGATTGGCCAATAGGATTTTTTCTACCTTAATTCCTATTGGCGGATAGAATCCTATCAGTCAATCGGAATTGAAGGGACGCCATCTTGGATGACGTAATTTAAAGGAACCTTCATTCAGTGTTAGCCGTCGGAAGGAAGAGGATGCTCCACATTGGATGTCTTGAAGATGGACATGCTCCTCGCCGGATGGATGAAGATAGAAGATGCCGTCTGGATGAAGACTTCTGCCCGTCTGGAAGACCACTTCGCCCGACTTAGATGAAGACTTCTCCCGGCTTTGTTGAGGACTTCGGCCCTGTTGGATGAAGACTTCTCCCGGTAAGGTGATCTTCAAGGGGTTAGTGTTAGGTTTTTTAAGGAGGTTTTGGGTGGGTTGGTTGTGTGGGTGGTGGATTTTAATGTTGGGGGGGATTTGTAATTTTTTTACATGTAAAAGAGCTGATTACTTTGGGGCAATGCCCTGCAAAAGGCCCTTTTAAGGGCTATTTGTAATTTAGTTTAGGGTAGGGGCTTTTTATTTTGTTAGGGGGATTAGATTAGTTGTAATTAGTTTAAAAATCTTGTAATTTGTTTAAATGTTGGGAGGATTTGTAAAAATTTTTTACAGGTAAAAGAGCTGATTACTTTGGGGCAATGCCCCGCAAAAGGCCCTTTTAAGGGCTATTTGTAATTTAGTGTAGGGTAGGGCTTTTTTTATTTTGGGGGGCTTTTTTATTTTGTTTAGGGGGAATAGATTAGGTGCAATTAGTTTAAAAATCTTTTAATTTATTTATTATTTTCTGTAATTTAGTGTTTGTTTGTTTTTGTACTTTAGCTAATTTTGTTTAATTGTATTTAATTGTATTTAATTTGGGCAATTAATTTAATTATAGTGTAGTGTTACTTAGGTTATTTTTGTTTTTACAGGTACTTTTGTATTTATTTTAGCTAGGTAGTTATTAAATAGTTAATAACTATTTAGTAACTATTCTACCTAGTTAAAATAAATACAAACTTGCCTGTAAAATAAAAATAAAACCTAAGATAGCTACAATGTAGGAGTATTATGAAACACTGGAAAATTTTACTAAAAGACCCTATTTTAGGCCCACTATTGGAGAATAAACCCACCATTATTTACAAAAGAGCACCCAATTTGAAAAGGATTTTGGCACCTAGTAAAGTGGTTAAAAATAGGACCAACATGACTAATAGTAATACCAACAAGGCCAATGATGTTACCTGCAAAACACTAAGAAAGGGTAGTTTCAAATGTAACCATAAAAAATGTAAAATGTGTGAGTATATAACACATAATGTAGATACTTTCCAATCAAATACAACTTCTAAAACTTATAAAATGAGCTGTCGGATGACATGCGCGTCTAATTATGTGATTTATTTATTGTCCTGCATCTGTGGATTTCAATATATAGGGCGCACTTGTAGACGCCTGAGCATTAGGTGGTCAGAACACTATAGAAACATCAAAAAGAACTACAAATTACACAGTGTATCACGACATTGTAACATCAAACATAGTGGAAACCTACATTGTTTACAAATAACTCCCATTGAACACATTCCCAGATCAGACTTTTATAACCGTTTTTATAGACTCAGACAGAGAGAGACCTATTGGATCTATAGGCTTCAGACCTTACATCCTTCGGGTCTCAATGCCAATATTGACCTTGCAGCTTTTCATAGCTGACTATTCGCATAGTCTGTTTTGGGTATGTAACTGTAGATCAGTAGGGTTTCTAGGGGACATCTATCAACAGTATAGAGAATAAATAATGTGTCATCGGTATGGCTTAGATATATCTTTCTACTATGATTAATTATTGTTTGTTATATGGGTGAAATGTATATACTGTCTTATCTGTGAGTCTTTAATGAAGAACAATAATTACTTATTTGTCATTTGACCAACCGAGAATATCATGTAAGTTCAGCTCCGATTAGCGGCCAATGTGCTATATTTATGGTGTATGTGATTTTGAAACGAATGCTCATTTGTAAATATATGTTATGTATTTTCACATTAAACAAACAGAAAACAATTGCAATAACGGTATTTGATTCTAGTTGTGATGTGACCAACAACATTATGCTAAATTAGACTAGACACCAAATATAAGGTGATCCCAAATTGTTAATTTTAAATGGCACGCATTGTTTTCTTGCACTCTCCATATCAGCTGTGATGGACACGCACGCTGAGGTGGAGAGGGGGCGTCAAAATTTCTAGTGTTTTGATTGGTTAGAGGAAGTGTTTAAAGCAGTAGGCATTTTAGAATATGTATAACAGCCTGATGAAACGGCTCTGTGTAGCCGAGAAACGCGTTGCTTTTATGCATTGTTTTTAAACTTTTTAATAAACTGGTTTAAAGTAACTTTGCTGGAGTTTGCTCCTTCCTCTTTCCAGCTTGTTGGCTTGTGTGATTCAAACTCTCGGTATTCGGGAGAGCCTTACACAGTTTGTTCCTGTCTCCTACCCTCTATGCCTGTGTTCAGTATCGGCATACGAAGAGGGAGGTGTGTCATCATCCAGCGTTCCTGATTGGCCACACGGAACTTGGTCCGGCTCGAGGATTGGTGTTGTTGCCGTTGTGAGTCTCCCGGGCGACGCTGTGGTCCCGGCCCGCTTGGTTAGGCACGTTTAAGTGCCGCCCTGCTTGTGAGTACCTCTTCTCTCGTTATACTTACCTGTCAGGGTTTATACGTTATCACCCTATTGGCGCCTTCCTGTTTCCCCACTACTAATGTAAATATTAGTTATATTGTAGCTATCTTAGGGTTTATTTTATAGGTAAGTATTTAGTTTTAAATAGGAATAATTTAGTTAATGATAGGAATTTTATTTAGATTTATTTAAATTATATTTAAATTAAGGGGGTTAGGGTTAGGGTTAGACTTAGGTTTAGGGGTTAATAACTTTAATATAGTGGCGGCGACGTTGGGGACGGCAGATTAGGGGTTAATAAGTGTAGATAGGTGGCGGCAACATTGGGGGTGGCAGATTAGGGGTTAATAAATATAATGTAGGTGGCGGCGATGTTGGGGGCAGCAGATTAGGGGTTCATTAGTATAATGTAGGTGGCGGCGGTGTCTAGAGTGGAAGATTAGGGGTTAATAGTTATAATGTAGGTGTTGGCGTTGTCAAGGGTGGCAGATTAGGGGTTAATAAGTGTAAGATTAGGGGTGTTTAGACTCGAGGTTCATGTTAGGGTGTTAGATGTAAACATAAATTTTATTTCCCCATAGGAATCAATGGGGCTGCGTTAAGGAGTTTTATGCTGCTTTTTTGCATGTGTTAAACTTTTTTTCAGCCGGCTCTCCCCGTTAATTCCTATGGGGAAATCGTGCACGAGCACGCACAACCAGCTCACCGCTACCGTAAGCAGCGCTGGTATTGGAGTGCGGTAATGAGCAAAATTTTGCTCAACGCTCACTTCTTGTCTGGTTTGTAAAAACCCGTAATACCAGCATTGTCTGTAAGTGAGTGGTGAGCATAAACTTCTCATTAGCACCGCACAGCCTCTAACGCAAAACTCGTAATCTAGGTGTAAGTTAGCTACAAAATAACTAATAGTTACATTGTAGCTAGCTTAGGTTTTATTTTTATTTCACAGGTAAGTTTGTATTTATTTTAACTAGGTAGACTAGTTAGTATATAGTTATTAATACAAAGTTACCTGTAAAATAAAACCTAACCTGCCTTACACTAAAAACTAACATTACAATAAAATATAAAAATTAAATTAATCAAATACAATTATCTAAATTACAAATAAAATAAACACTAAATAAGAATAAACACAATAAAAAACTAAATTATCCCCCAAAAAACGAATTACTCCTAATCTAATAGCCCTATCAAAATAGCTCCCCCAAAATAAGAAAAACCCTAGCCTACACTAAGCTGCCAATAGCCTTTAAAAGGATCTTTTGCGGGGCATTGCCCCAAAGAAATCAGCTCTTTTGCCTGTAAAAAAAAAATGCAAACACCCCCAACAGTAAAACCCACCACCCACACAACCAACCCCCCCTTCCCAAATAAAAACCTATCTAAATAAACCTAAGCTGAAAAGGATATTTGGATGGGCATTGCCCTTAAAATGGCATTTAGCTCTTTTGCATTGCCCAAAACCCTACTCTAAAAATAAAACCCACCCAATAAACCCTAAAAAAAACCTAACACTAACTCCCGACGATCCACTTACAGTTTTTGAAGACCGGACATCCATCCTCATCCTGGCGGCAGAAGTCTTCGTCCAAGCGAGCAGAAGTCTTTATCCAGATGGCATCTTCTATCTTCATTCATCCGGCACGGAGCGGGTCCATTTTCAAGACATCCGGTGCGGAGCATGTAACTATTAGTTATTAGATATTTTGTAGCTAGCTTAGGTTTTATTTTACAGGTAAGTTTGTATTTAGTTTTAAATAGTTTATTTAGGTAATAATTGTAAGTTTTATTTAGCTTTATTTTAATTATATTTAAGTTAGGGGGTGTTAGGGTTAGGGTTATGTTAGGGTTAGGGCTAGACTTATGATTAGGGTTAGGGTTACGTTAGGGTTAGGTTTAGGGGTTAATATATTTATGTAGATTTAGAGATGTGGGAGGCCAGAAGTTTAGGGGTTAATAACTTTAGTATAGTGGCGTCGACATTGGGGGCGGCAGATTAGGTGCTAATAAGTGTAGGTAGGTGCCAGCGATGTTCCGACCAGCAGATTAGGGGTTAATAAGTGTAATGTAGGTTGTGGCGATATTGGGGGCAGCAGATTAGAGGTGTTTAGACGTGGTGTTTTATGTTATGGTGTTTAAACATAACTTTTTCTTTCGCCATAGACATCAATGGGGCTGCGTTACGGAGCTTTTGTTTCTGTGATTGCAGGTGTTAGGCTTTTTTTTAGCCGACTCTCCCCATTGAATTGTGCATGAGCACGTCAAAGCAGTGCTTGTATTTCGGTGTGGTATGGAGCTCAACGCCACCATATCGCCTGAACAAGCTGGGTTTTTCAAAACCTGTAATAGCAGCGCTATAGGGAGGTGGAATATCGCCGCTTTTGTGGCAGTCGTTAATTTCCCTATAGCGCTCAAAACTCGCAATCTAGCTGAAAGTCTCTAATCTCATTTTGCATGTTGGGCCAATATAGGGTATCTTGTGCCTGCCTATAGCATGCTTCTCCACCAATGTGACTGGCATGAATACGCGTCAGCATCTCAGATCTTAATGATTTAGGAATGATGACCCTTGACCCCTTGTACAGTACACCCTCCTGAATGCAGATTTTGTCTCGGAAAGTCCAGTATTCTCTTACAATGAATGGCACCTCTGCCTTTGAATCTGGCCAACCATTTAGAACAACATACTTAAGTGCTTGCAAACTCTCGTCAATTTCTGTGTGCTGTCTTATCTCAAGCAATCGTTGGTCTGTGACGTTTAAATAGTCTGAATGATTAATCTGTGACAGGACATCCAGATCCTGTTGAACATTGCAAGCTGTGTGTTGTGCACTCTCAGGTGTACCACTTGCTGCTGTAGCTCTGCTAAGAGTGTCACTAATGTACAGATCCAGGTTTATAGACAACATTTAGGCAGTAATTTTGTATTGTGAGCAACATGCTCTGCAGACATTTTGGTGCACACAAAAGTGGTTTCTTGAAAATAAATATCAGAGGCTTATGGTCAGTTTCTGCAGTGATCTTGTCACAACCATAGAGGTAGTGATGAAAGCGCTGGCAGGCAAACACAATACTCAGACATTCCTTTTCGATTTGTGCATAGTTTTGCTCAGTAAGGGACAGTGCTCTTGAAGCAAAAGTGATAGGCTGGTCAGCTTGGATTAGGCAATATCCTAGTCCACTTTTGCTTGCGTCACTTTGAATAGTTACAGGTTTTGTAATGTCAGGTGTACCTGTGACCAAACGTTTTATGTCCTGCACCGCATTATCATGCTGAGGAAGTCAATACCAAACTGCTTCCTTGTCCAGAAGCTTTCTCAATGGCTCGCAAACCTCTGAGAGGTGTGGTAGGAATTTTGATAGGTAGGTAACAAATATTATGAAGTGCTGCAGGGATTTCACATTCACCGGCTGTGGCATATCCAGTATAGCTCTGATTTTTTCTGGGTCAGCCTTCAAACCCTCAAAGGATCGTATGTGTCCATGGAAACGGACCTCTTTGACCTTGAATTGCAGTTTTTTCATGCCAAGTCTTAGTTTCACCTGCCAACAACAATTCATCAATTCAAATAGTTTGCCATCATGATCTTGCTGCTTCCCTATCTGTATCCCCAAAGCCAACTACAAGGATGTCATCAGCTATTGGTTTGATACCACTAAGTCCAGCCAATAGTTCATGTTGTTTACATTGATACACCTCTGGTGCAACTGATACTCCAAAAGGCAACTTGAGCCATCTTTACCTGCCCCATGGAGTCCAGAAGGTTGTAATGTAGCTACTTGCATTATCCAACTTACATTGTAAAAATGCATCCCGGGGATCAACAAGAGTGAACAGTCATGCCTTAGGCAGCTTGTACAAAACATCTTCGAGTAGTGAGATTGCCTCAGTGCGTGATTCAAGAATTTGGGATCTATGCATATTCTTAGCTTATCAGGCTTATTTACAATCATGTTACTTATCCAATCAGTTGGTTCAGTCAGCCTCATACTGGTCGAGCTGCGCCTTAACTGCCTGTTTTATGACCACTGGCACATTGCGTGGTGCCATTGTACTGGAGGGACACTCATGTCAAGGTCAAAATGAACTTCCCCTGGTACAGATTCTACTGGCCCAGTAAAAACATCACTAAATTCCCTTGATAGCAAATGTTTTGTCAAGGGCCCATTGAATTGATTGTCTATCCCATTGAGCTCTGCGGGGATATAGAAATGCATCAGCCCTAGACGCTCACAGGTTGAGCTGGATAACAGTGGCTTTTGGCAGGCTTTCACAATTTCGAACTCTAGCTTGTGTCTCCTTCCATGTATGACACATTCTGTCCTGAAGAGAGAGATTTCATAAGCTCACCTGAGTATAACTTTAGTCTGATGTCTAGACGTACTTCTGGTGCTAACATCATTTTGTATCTCAAGCACATTACATCACATGTTGCTCCTGAATCGAGCTGGCAGGATTGGGGCTTATTATTTAAAAGTAAAAGTGACAAACCATTTCTTTCCTCTGGCTTGCACAGAGCCAATCAATTCACTACTGTATATCACTTCAGTGGTGTGTGGCTTTTCCTCATATGCAGATGTGTTCTCCATGGTGTGTAACTTTTCTAGTGATGCCTGTCTTTTACTTGACAAACAAATGTTAGGAAAGTGATTTGTTCTTCCACAAGACTTCCTATATGCTAGACATTGCTCTTTATTTTTTTGATGCACAGTCCCACAATATTTGCATGCTGTAGGGTTTGCAGCATTTGTGCTAAACAGGCGGCGTTGTTGCTGCGATTTGCTTATGTGTTGTCGCTGCATTGTCAGTCTGCTGTCTGTCCTGTTCCATAACTTTCAGACGTCTGTCAGTGAGCTCTGCTGTATGGCACGTTTCAATGGCTGTATTTAAAGTTAAGTCATGTTCTCTTAGTAGACACCTGCGCGTGCTCTCAATAGCTACACCAAGAACAATTTTGTCCCTTATTAATTCATCCCTTAGAGTACCATATTCACAAGCTGCTGCCTTTTATCTCAAGCGTGTAACAAATTTATCAAGAGATTCTCCCTCTTCTTGTTTGCAGCATCCAAACACATATCTTTCCTAAATGACATTTTTAAAATAGATAAACAGGTTTAAAATAAGCTTCCAGTGCATCTAAATCAGCAGTATCATTCTCTTGCTGCTCTGCTGTGAGGGTCAGATTATGCTTATACACATGCCTGCATTCACTGCCCATGACTCTTCTCAGAGTTGCTGCCTGCACTGCTGTGAGGGTCAGATTATGCTTATACACATGCCTGCATTCACTGCCCATGACTCTTCTCAGAGTTGCTGCCTGCACTGCTGTGAGGGTCAGATTATGCTTATACACATGCCTGCATTCACTGCCCATGACTCTTCTCAGAGTTGCTGCCTGCACTGCTGTGACGGTCAGATTGTGCTTATACACATGCCTGCATTCACTGCCCATGACTCTTCTCAGAGTTGCTGCCTGCACTGCTGTGAGGGTCAGATTATGCTTATACACATGCCTGCATTCACTGCCCATGACTCTTCTCAGAGTTGCTGCCTGCACTGCTCTGACGGTCAGATTGTGCTTATACACATGCCTGCATTCACTGCCCATGACTCTTCTCAGAGTTGCTGCCTGCACTGCTGTGAGGGTCAGATTGTGCTTATACACATGCCTGCATTCACTGCCCATGACTCTTCTCAGAGTTGCTGCCTGCACTGATGCAGATTTCTCATTCAACCCTGTATCCAGGGAATAATCTTCAAATTTAGCTCTGAAAGTTTCCCAATTGCTGCTGCAATCCCCACTGATTCTCATTTCCTCTGGGGGAGGTATGAAATTCATGGCAGTCATATTGTCTTTAAGTCTCTAAGCTCTCAGATATCAGAAAATCCACACACAAAAAAACGTTTTAGGCTGTAACTCACAAAGCTGTGCTGTATCCAAAAGTTGCTGTTCTCCAAGCAAGAGGCTCAGTCCTGATTCTAGTCACTTCTGACACCATGTTTCATGTATAGAAATGAAGACACTACAAGCTGTTAGTGTAAGGAATCATGTTGGACTATAGAACTACATCCAGGTCAGAGGTAGGGGCAGAAACCATTACTTACAGAGCTACGCATGCAGCATCTACACACGTAGTGTAATTTGGAGATTTTTTCTCTCAAACCCAGACGACGAGGTCAGAAACCCAGCATTATCAAGCGCAAAGGACAGGTACTTTTAAAAGTCACAAATACTGGATCAACCATTAGTCTGATAATCCACAGACCGACGTCCAATATACATTTGTGTGCTAACCAATAGCATTATCTAACACTTATATATACGCTAGCGATTTTTTAACCATAATGTTTTTTGGCCATATTTTACTGTTAATAAATTGTGATTTTTTTATATTTAGAAGCCGGCATCAGATTTAACTGTATATGTACTAAATTCAGCATTATCAGTTTGTTATCAAATATAATAAATATTCTATCATTTACTTTTTATAAACTATCCTTATTTGTATATACATATACATAATTTGCAGACAGTTAGCTCTATCTTGAGCGCATCCCCATTTTTTCATTTTGTTCAGGAACAGGGCCGCGAAGAAGCACCACTGGGTGGCGCTGGTTCTCGCGGCTCACAAATCAGCCTACATAGCCATGTTGCGCAATCGAGGGCAGCAGAAGCGGCTCACTGCCTCTCCATTGCACAACATGGATCTCTCATAGATACAACATTGGCGGACGGACCTGGGGGGGCAGGGGGTTGTACATTTATGCATCGATACGATTTCAACATGAGATCAAATTTTTGTATTTATTTTTTTAAATCGTTAGTAAAACGCCTCCTCACAAACCTATATTAACAGTGAGGGGTTAGTTTATACCTCAGTTTTCGGCCATACAAGGGGTTGTTGCAGTAACATTGGCTACATACAATAAAATAAAAGATTGAAATATGCTTTGTTCAATCTCAGTCTAAAAAAACACTTGGAGATTGTAAAATAAAGCATTGTATTATATAAGTAGTAAATAAAACTTTGCAATATAATTTCATTATTTATTTGATCCCCTTTTCTTGTAATTTAATTGAAAATGAGGCTTTCTTACTCCTGTTAAAAGTGGAAGTGCAGACATTTTACACTGCTATATTCTCCACAGTCTTCAAGCAAAGTAACCTTACAGTGTGGTGATAAAGGAATGATTTCCACTCTTGTACTGTGCAAGTACAAATATTTACTGTGCCATACAAATAGCACTGACGCATATTATGTGGTCTCCCTTGTTCTCTCAGACTGTGTGTGTATATGTGTGTGTGAGAGTGAGTGTATGTATGTGTGTGAGTGTATGTGTATGTATTTGTGCATGTTTGTGAGTGTATGTGTGTGCGTATGTACAGTATGTGTGTGTGTATGTATGTGTATGTGTGTGCGTTTGTGAGTGTATGTGTGTGCGTATGCGTATATGTGTTCGTATGTGTGTGAGTGTGTGTATGTATGTGTGCATGTTTGTGAGTGTATGTGTTTATGTATGTCTATATGTGTGCATATGTGTGTGAGTGTGTATGTGTGTGAGTGTGTGTATGTATGCGTGTGTGAAAGAGAGAGTGTGAGTGTGTGTGTGCGCGCGTGTTAATGAGTATATGTGTGTGCATATGTATGTGTGTGTGTATGTATGTGTGTGTGTGCGCGTGCGTGTGTATGTATGTGTATATGTGTGAGTGTGTGTGTATGTATGTGTGTGTGTGTGTTAATGAGTGTATGTGTGTGCGTATATGTATGTTTGTGTGTGTATCTCTAACTGCCCTCTACAAAGAAGGAAAGCTATGTTACAACATAATAGCATTGTTGCTTTATGGACACTAAAACTTATTTAAACAACTAATATATTTGAGGGGGGGGGGGGGGGGGGAAACAGCTTCTTATTATTTTCAGGATAACCTTTGCTTTTAATATGTTATTCAGTTTAGCATTTATTTAGTACTTAATAAGCCATTTAACGAGTGTCTGCAATAACAGAATTTTGACACATGCTACAGCTAGACATTACACATGCTACAGCTAGACATTACACATGCTACAGCTAGACATTACACATGCTACAGCTAGACATTACACATGCTACAGCTAGACATTACACATGCTACAGCTAGACATTACACATGCTACAGCTAGACATTACACATGCTACAGCTAGACATTACACATGCTACAGCTAGACAGTACACATGCTACAGCTAGACATTACACATGCTACAGCTAGACATTACACATGCTACAGCTAGACATTACACATGCTACAGCTAGACATTACACATGCTACAGCTAGACATTACACATGCTACAGCTAGACCGTACACATGCTACAGCTAGACAGTACACATGCTACAGCTAGACATTACACATGCTACAGCTAGACATTACACATGCTACAGCTAGACCGTACACATGCTACAGCTAGACATTACACATGCTACAGCTAGACATTACACATGCTACAGCTAGACATTACACATGCTACAGCTAGACCGTACACATGCTACAGCTAGACAGTACACATGCTACAGCTAGACATTACACATGCTACAGCTAGACATTACACATGCTACAGCTAGACAGTACACATGCTACAGCTAGACAGTACACATGCTACAGCTAGACATTACACATGCTACAGCTAGACATTACACATGCTACAGCTAGACAGTACACATGCTACAGCTAGACATTACACATGCTACAGCTAGGCATTACACATGCTACAGCTAGACAGTACACATGCTACAGCTAGACATTACACATGCTACAGCTAGACATTACACATGCTACAGCTAGACATTACACATGCTACAGCTAGACAGTACACATGCTACAGCTAGACATTACACATGCTACAGCTAGACATTACACATGCTACAGCTAGACATTACACATGCTACAGCTAGACAGTACACATGCTACAGCTAGACATTACACATGCTACAGCTAGACATTACACATGCTACAGCTAGACAGTACACATGCTACAGCTAGACATTACACATGCTACAGCTAGACAGTACGCATGCTACAGCTAGACATTACACATGCTACAGCTAGACATTACACATGCTACAGCTAGACAGTACACATGCTACAGCTAGACATTACACATGCTACAGCTAGACATTACAAATGCTACAGCTAGACATTACACATGCTACAGCTAGACAGTACACATGCTACAGCTAGACATTACAAATGCTACAGCTAGACATTACACATGCTACAGCTAGACATTACACATGCTACAGCTAGACAGTACACATGCTACAGCTAGACAGTACACATGCTACAGCTAGACATTACACATGCTACAGCTAGACAGTACACATGCTACAGCTAGACATTACACATGCTACAGCTAGACATTACACATGCTACAGCTAGACAGTACACATGCTACAGCTAGACAGTACACATGCTACAGCTAGACATTACACATGCTACAGCTAGACATTACACATGCTACAGCTAGACATTACACATGCTACAGCTAGACAGTACACATGCTACAGCTAGACATTACACATGCTACAGCTAGACATTACACATGCTACAGCTAGAAGTACACATGCTACAGCTAGACATTACACATGCTACAGCTAGACAGTTACACATGCTACAGCTAGACATTACACATGCTACAGCTAGACATTACAACATGCTACAGGCTAGACATTACACATGCTACAGCTAGACATTACACATGCTACAGCTAGACATTACACATGCTACAGCTAGACATTACACATGCTACAGCTAGACAGTACACATGCTACAGCTAGACATTACACATGCTATAGCTAGACAGTACACATGCTACAGCTAGACAGTACACATGCTACAGCTAGACAGTACACATGCTACAGCTAGACAGTACACATGCTACAGCTAGACATTACACATGCTACAGCTAGACAGTACACATGCTACAGCTAGACATTACACATGCTACAGCTAGACAGTACACATGCTACCAGCTAGACATTACACATGCTACAGCTAGACATTACACTGCTACAGCTAGACAGTACACATGCTACAGCTAGACAGTACACATGCTACAGCTAGACATTACACATGCTACAGCTAGACATTACACATGCTACAGCTAGACAGTACACATGCTACAGCTAGACAGTACACATGCTACAGCTAGACATTACACATGCTACAGCTAGACATTACACATGCTACAGCTAGACAGTACACATGCTACAGCTAGACATTACACATGCTACAGCTAGACATTACACATGCTACAGCTAGACATTACACATGCTACAGCTAGACAGTACACATGCTACAGCTAGACATTACACATGCTACAGCTAGACATTACACATGCTACAGCTAGACATTACACATGCTACAGCTAGACATTACACATGCTACAGCTAGACATTACACATGCTACAGCTAGACAGTACACATGCTACAGCTAGACATTACACATGCTACAGCTAGACATTACACATGCTACAGCTAGACATTACACATGCTACAGCTAGACATTACACATGCTACAGCTAGACATTACACATGCTACAGCTAGACATTACACATGCTACAGCTAGACATTACACATGCTACAGCTAGACATTACACATGCTACAGCTAGACATTACACATGCTACATCTAGACATTACACATGCTACAGCTAGACATTACACATGCTACAGCTAGACATTACACATGCTACAGCTAGACATTACACATGCTACAGCTAGACATTACACATGCTACAGCTAGACATTACACATGCTACAGCTAGACATTACACATGCTACAGCTAGACATTACACATGCTACAGCTAGACAGTACACATGCTACAGCTAGACATTACACATGCTACAGCTAGACAGTACACATGCTACAGCTAGACATTACACATGCTACAGCTAGACATTACACATGCTACAGCTAGACATTACACATGCTACAGCTAGACATTACACATGCTACAGCTAGACATTACACATGCTACAGCTAGACATTACACATGCTACAGCTAGACATTACACATGCTACAGCTAGACATTACACATGCTACAGCTAGACATTACACATGCTACAGCTAGACAGTACACATGCTACAGCTAGACATTACACATGCTACAGCTAGACATTACACATGCTACAGCTAGACATTACACATGCTACAGCTAGACATTACACATGCTACAGCTAGACATTACACATGCTACAGCTAGACATTACACATGCTACAGCTAGACATTACACATGCTACAGCTAGACATTACACATGCTACAGCTAGACATTACACATGCTACAGCTAGACAGTACACATGCTACAGCTAGACATTACACATGCTACAGCTAGACATTACACATGCTACAGCTAGACATTACACATGCTACAGCTAGACATTACACATGCTACAGCTAGACATTACACATGCTACAGCTAGACATTACACATGCTACAGCTAGACATTACACATGCTACAGCTAGACATTACACATGCAACAGCTAGACATTACACATGCTACAGCTAGACATTACACATGCTACAGCTAGACATTACACATGCTACAGCTAGACATTACACATGCTACAGCTAGACATTACACATGCTACAGCTAGACATTACACATGCTACAGCTAGACATTACACATGATACAGCTAGACATTACACATGCTACGCTAGACATTACACATGCTACAGCTAGACATTTCACATGCTATCAGCTAGACATTACACATGCTACAGCTAGACAGTACACATTGCTACAGCTAGACTATTACACATGCTACAGCTTAGACAGTACACATGCTACAGCTAGACATTACACATGCTACAGCTAGACATTACACATGCTACAGCTAGACATTTCACATGCATACAGCTAGACATTACACATGCTACAGCTAGACATTACACATGCCGACAGCCGAGACCAGTTACACATGCTACAGCTTAGACATTACACATGCTACAGCTAGACATTACACATGCTACAGCTAGACATTACACATGCTTACAGCTAGACAGTTACTACAGGCTACAGCTTAGACATTACACATAGCGACAGCTAGACAGTACACATGCTACAGCTAGACATTACAACATGCTACAGCTAGACATTACACATGCTACAGCTAGACATTACACATGCTACAGCTAGACATTACAAATGGCTGACAGCTAAGACATTACACATGCTACAGCTAGACATTACAACATGCCTACAGCTAGACTTACACATTCTACAGCTAACTTTTCTGCTACAGCTATACTTACAACATGCTACAGCTAGACATTACTCATGCTTCAGCTAGATATTACACATGCTACAGCTTAGACATTACACATGCTACAGCTAGACAGTACACATGCTACAGCTAGACATTACACATGCTACAGCTAGACATTACACATGCTACAGCTAGACATTACACATGCTACAGCTAGACAGTACACATGCTACAGCTAGACATTACACATGCTACAGCTAGACATTACACATGCTACAGCTAGACATTACACATGCTACAGCTAGACATTACACATGCTACAGCTAGACATTACACATGCTACAGCTAGACATTACACATGCTACAGCTAGACAGTACACATGCTACAGCTAGACATTACACATGCTACAGCTAGACATTACACATGCTACAGCTAGACATTACACATGCTACAGCTAGACATTACACATGCTACAGCTAGACATTACACATGCTACAGCTAGACATTACACATGCTACAGCTAGACATTACACATGCTACAGCTAGACATTACACATGCTACAGCTAGACATTACACATGCTACAGCTAGACATTACACATGCTACAGCTAGACATTACACATGCTACAGCTAGACATTACACATGCTACAGCTAGACATTACACATGCTACAGCTAGACAGTACACATGCTACAGCTAGACAGTACACATGCTACAGCTAGACATTACACATGCTACAGCTAGACATTACACATGCTACAGCTAGACATTACACATGCTACAGCTAGACATTACACATGCTACAGCTAGACAGTACACATGCTACAGCTAGACATTACACATGCTACAGCTAGACAGTACACATGCTACAGCTAGACATTACACATGCTACAGCTAGACAGTACACATGCTACAGCTAGACATTACACATGCTACAGCTAGACATTACACATGCTACAGCTAGACAGTACACATGCTACAGCTAGACATTACACATGCTACAGCTAGACATTACACATGCTACAGCTAGACATTACACATGCTACAGCTAGACATTACACATGCTACAGCTAGACAGTACACATGCTACAGCTAGACATTACACATGCTACAGCTAGATATTTACACATGCTACAGCTAGACATTACACATGCTACAGCTAGACATTACACATGCTACAGCTAGACATTACACATGCTACAGCTAGACATTACACATGCTACAGCTAGACATTACACATGCTACAGCTAGACATTACACATGCTACAGCTAGACATTACACATGCTACAGCTAGACATTACACATGCTACAGCTAGACATTACACATGCTACAGCTAGACATTACACATGCTACAGCTAGACATTACACATGCTACAGCTAGACAGTACACATGCTACAGCTAGACATTACACATGCTACAGCTAGACATTACACATGCTACAGCTAGACATTACACATGCTACAGCTAGACATTACACATGCTACAGCTAGACATTACACATGCTACAGCTAGACATTACACATGCTACAGCTAGACATTACACATGCTACAGCTAGACATTACACATGCTACAGCTAGACATTACACATGCTACAGCTAGACATTACACATGCTACAGCTAGACATTACACATGCTACAGCTAGACATTACACATGCTACAGCTAGACATTACACATGCTACAGCTAGACATTACACATGCTACAGCTAGACATTACACATGCTACAGCTAGACATTACACATGCTACAGCTAGACATTACACATGCTACAGCTAGACATTACACATGCTACAGCTAGAACATTACACATGCTACAGCTAGACATTACACATGCTACAGCTAGACATTACACATGCTACAGCTAGACATTACACATGCTACAGCTAGACATTACACATGCTACAGCTAGACATTACACATGCTACAGCTAGACATTACACATGCTACAGCTAGACATTACACATGCTACAGCTAGACATTACACATGCTACAGCTAGACATTACACATGCTACAGCTAGACATTACACATGCTACAGCTAGACATTACACATGCTACAGCTAGACAGTACACATGCTACAGCTAGACAGTACACATGCTACAGCTAGACATTACACATGCTACAGCTAGACATTACACATGCTACAGCTAGACATTACACATGCTACAGCTAGACATTACACATGCTACAGCTAGACATTACACATGCTACAGCTAGACATTACACATGCTACAGCTAGACATTACACATGCTACAGCTAGACATTACACATGCTACAGCTAGACATTACACATGCTACAGCTAGACATTACACATGCTACAGCTAGACAGTACACATGCTACAGCTAGACATTACACATGCTACAGCTAGACATTACACATGCTACAGCTAGACATTACACATGCTACAGCTAGACATTACACATGCTACAGCTAGACATTACACATGCTACAGCTAGACATTACACATGCTACAGCTAGACATTACACATGCTACAGCTAGTCATTACACATGCTACAGCTAGACATTACACATGCTACAGCTAGACATTACACATGCTACAGCTAGACAGTACACATGCTACAGCTAGACATTACACATGCTACAGCTAGACATTACACATGCTACAGCTAGACATTACACATGCTACAGCTAGACATTACACATGCTACAGCTAGACATTACACATGCTACAGCTAGACATTACACATGCTACAGCTAGACATTACTCATGCTACAGCTAGACATTACACATGCTACAGCTAGACATTACACATGCTACAGCTAGACATTACACATGCTACAGCTAGACAGTACACATGCTACAGCTAGACATTACACATGCTACAGCTAGACATTACACATGCTACAGCTAGACATTACACATGCAACAGCTAGACATTACACATGCTACAGCTAGACATTACACATGCTACAGCTAGACATTACACATGCTACAGCTAGACATTACACATGCTACAGCTAGACATTACACATGCTACAGCTAGACATTACACATGCTACAGCTAGACATTACACATGCTACAGCTAGACATTACACATGCTACAGCTAGACAGTACACATGCTACAGCTAGACATTACACATGCTACAGCTAGACAGTACACATGCTACAGCTAGACATTACACATGCTACAGCTAGACATTACACATGCTACAGCTAGACATTACACATGCTACAGCTAGACATTACACATGCTACAGCTAGACATTACACATGCTACAGCTAGACATTACACATGCTACAGCTAGACATTACAACATGCTACAGCTAGACATTACACATGCTACAGCTAGACATTACACATGCTACAGCTAGACAGTACACATGCTACAGCTAGACAGTACACATGCTACAGCTAGACATTACACATGCTACAGCTAGACATTACACATGCTACAGCTAGACATTACACATGCTACAGCTAGACATTACACATGCTACAGCTAGACATTACACATGCTACAGCTAGACATTACACATGCTACAGCTAGACATTACACATGCTACAGCTAGACATTACACATGCTACAGCTAGACATTACACATGCTACAGCTAGACAGTACACATGCTACAGCTAGACATTACACATGCTACAGCTAGACATTACACATGCTACAGCTAGACATTACACATGCTACAGCTAGACATTACACATGCTACAGCTAGACATTACACAGCTAGCTAGACAGTACACAGCTACAGCTAGACAGTACACATGCACAGCTAGACATTACACATGCTACAGCTAGACAGTACACATGCTACAGCTAGACATTACACATGCTACAGCTAGACATTACACATGCTACAGCTAGACAGTACACATGCTACAGCTAGACATTACACATGCTACAGCTAGACATTACACATGCTACAGCTAGACATTACACATGCTACAGCTAGACATTACACATGCTACAGCTAGACATTACACATGCTACAGCTAGACATTACACATGCTACAGCTAGACATTACACATGCTACAGCTAGACAGTACACATGCTACAGCTAGACATTACACATGCTACAGCTAGACATTACACATGCTACAGCTAGACATTACACATGCTACAGCTAGACATTACACATGCTACAGCTAGACATTACACATGCTACAGCTAGACATTACACATGCTACAGCTAGACATTACACATGCTACAGCTAGACATTACACATGCTACAGCTAGACATTACACATGCTACAGCTAGACATTACACATGCTACAGCTAGACATTACACATGCTACAGCTAGACATGACACATGCTACAGCTAGACATTACACATGCTACAGCTAGACATTACACATGCTACAGCTAGACATTACACATGCTACAGCTAGACAGTACACATGCTACAGCTAGACATTACACATGCTACAGCTAGACATTACACATGCTACAGCTAGACATTACACATGCTACAGCTAGACATTACACATTTTACAGCTAGACATTACACATGCAACAGCTAGACATTACACATGCTACAGCTAGACATTACACATGCAACAGCTAGACATTACACATGCTACAGCTAGACATTACACATGCAACAGCTAGACATTACACATGCTACAGCTAGACATTACACATGCTACAGCTAGACATTACACATGCAACAGCTAGACATTACACATGCTACAGCTAGACATTACACATGCTACAGCTAGACAGTACACATGCTACAGCTAGACATTACACATGCTACAGCTAGACATTACCCATGCTACAGCTAGACATTACACATGCTACAGCTACAGCTAGACATGTACACCTGCTACAGCTAGACATTACACATGCTACAGCTAGACATTACACATGCTACAGCTAGACATTACACATGCTACAAGCTAGACAGTACACCATGCTAACAGCTAGACATTACACATGCTACAGCTAGACATTACACATGCTACAGCTAGACAGTACACATGCACAGCTAGCATTACACATGCTACAGCTAACATTACACATGCTACAGCTAGACAGTACACATGCTACAGCTAGACATTACACATGCTACAGCTAGACATTACACATGCTACAGCTAGACATTACACATGCTACAGCTAGACATTACACATGCTACAGCTAGACATTACACATGCTACAGCTAGACATTACACATGCTACAGCTAGACATTACACATGCTACAGCTAGACATTACACATGCTACAGCTAGACATTACACATGCTACAGCTAGACATTACACATGCTACAGCTAGACATTACACATGCTACAGCTAGACATTACACATGCTACAGCTAGACAGTACACATGCTACAGCTAGACATTACACATGCTACAGCTAGACATTACACATGCTACAGCTAGACAGTACACATGCTACAGCTAGACATTACACATGCTACAGCTAGACATTACACATGCTACAGCTAGACATTACACATGCAACAGCTAGACATTACACATGCTACAGCTAGACAGTACACATGCTACAGCTAGACATTACACATGCTACAGCTAGACATTACACATGCTACAGCTAGACAGTACACATGCTACAGCTAGACATTACACATGCTACAGCTAGACATTACACATGCTACAGCTAGACAGTACACATGCTACAGCTAGACATTACACATGCTACAGCTAGACATTACACATGCTACAGCTAGACATTACACATGCTACAGCTAGACATTACACATGCAACAGCTAGACATTACACATGCTACAGCTAGACAGTACACATGCTACAGCTAGACATTACACATGCTACAGCTAGACATTACACATGCTACAGCTAGACATTACACATGCTACAGCTAGACATTACACATGCTACAGCTAGACATTACACATGCAACAGCTAGACATTACACATGCTACAGCTAGACATTACACATGCTACAGCTAGACATTACACATGCTACAGCTAGACATTACACATGCTACAGCTAGACATTACACATGCTACAGCTAGACATTACACATGCTACAGCTAGACATTACACATGCTACAGCTAGACATTACACATGCTACAGCTAGACATTACACATGCTACAGCTAGACATTACACATGCTACAGCTAGACATTACACATGCTACAGCTAGACATTACACATGCTACAGCTAGACATTACACATGCTACAGCTAGACATTACACATGCTACAGCTAGACATTACACATGCTACAGCTAGACATTACACATGCTACAGCTAGACATTACACATGCTACAGCTAGACATTACACATGCTACAGCTAGACATTACACATGCTACAGCTAGACATTACACATGCTACAGCTAGACATTACACATGCTACAGCTAGACAGTACACATGCTACAGCTAGACATTACACATGCTACAGCTAGACATTACACATGCTACAGCTAGACATTACACATGCTACAGCTAGACATTACACATGCTATAGCTAGACAGTACACATGCTACAGCTAGACATTACACATGCTACAGCTAGACATTACACATGCTACAGCTAGACATTACACATGCTACAGCTAGACAGTACACATGCTACAGCTAGACATTACACATGCTACAGCTAGACATTACACATGCTACAGCTAGACAGTACACATGCTACAGCTAGACATTACAGATGCTACAGCTAGACATTACACATGCTACAGCTAGACATTACACATGCTACAGCTAGACAGTACACATGCTACAGCTAGACAGTACACATGCTACAGCTAGACATTACACATGCTACAGCTAGACAGTACACATGCTACAGCTAGACAGTACACATGCTACAGCTAGACAGTACACATGCTACAGCTAGACAGTACACATGCTACAGCTAGACATTACACATGCTACAGCTAGACAGTACACATGCTACAGCTAGACATTACACATGCTACAGCTAGACATTACACATGCTACAGCTAGACAGTACACATGCTACAGCTAGACAGTACACATGCTACAGCTAGACAGTACACATGCTACAGCTAGACAGTACACATGCTACAGCTAGACATTACACATGCTACAGCTAGACATTACACATGCTACAGCTAGACATTACACATGCTACAGCTAGACATTACACATGCTACAGCTAGACATTACACATGCTACAGCTAGACATTACACATGCTACAGCTAGACATTACACATGCTACAGCTAGACATTACACATGCTATAGCTAGACATTACACATGTGCATTTGGATTTGGACACTAATTTTGCTTTATTCTTTGGATTTGTTTGAAATCACAAAACAAGAATCCACACACAAAAATAAAAGAACAAAGCCATAGTTTGCAAGCTTTACTTTTGTTCTTGGCAATACTGACCCCATTAAAAAATAATACATAAAAAATGTGCTGCTGCCGCTGCTTGCCTGTCTACAAATAAATTTCTCTAACATTTGCTGTCAAAGGGAGTGACGCCTCAAAACAGCTTGGCTTTACATTGAAGCTGAATTGGGTGAACCTTCATGATAGATGGATAACTATTTGGGAGATCAGTTAATTAGCAAACTTTAAAGTGTGGGGAATTTCTGCATCATTTAGGCAAAAGCTTGCTGAACTGACTCTAAAAGGGACACTGAACCCACATTTTTTCTTTTGTGATTCAGATAGAGCATTAACTTTTAAGCAACTTTCTATTTTACTCCTATTATCAAATTTTCTTCATTCTCTTGGTATCTTTATTTGAAATGCAAGAATGTAAGTTTAGATGCCGGACCATTTTTGGTGAACAACCTGGGTTGTCCTTGCTGATCGGTGGATAAATTCATCCACCAATCAAAAAGTGCTCTCCAGAGTTCTGAACCAAACAAAAAGCTTAGATGCCTTCTTTTAGAAATAAATATAGCAAGAGAACGAAGAAAAATTGATAATAGGAGTAAATTAGAACGTTTCTTAAAATTGCATGCTCTATCTGAATCACGAAAGAAAAAAAATTGGTTTCAGTGTCCCTTTAAATAGCCATTCCTTCAAATCAAGGTAAGTGATTTTGAGAAGTCAGTCTGCTTAAAATAGATAAATGTGTGTGCAGGAATTGACATGGTATTTGGAAGATGAATAATTTAATCTAAGCAAATGACAGGCTATAAATCATTAGAACACTTCATTTTTGTATTACTATCTCTAGGTTACTATGGCCTAGATTTGGAGTTTGGCGTTAGCCGTGAAAACCAGCGTTAGAGGCTCCTAACGCTGGTTTTAGGCTACCTCCGGTATTTGGAGTCACTCAAAATAGGGTCTAACGCTCACTTTCCAGCCGCGACTTTTCCATACCGCAGATCCCCTTACGTCAATTGCGTATCCTATCTTTTCAATGGGATTTTTCTAACTCCGGTATTTAGAGTCGTGTCTGAAGTGAGCGTTAGACATTTAACGACAAAACTCCAGCCGCAGGAAAAAAGTCAGTAGTTAAGAGCTTTCTTGGCTAACGCCGGTTTATAAAGCTCTTAACTACTGTGCTCTAAAGTACACTAACACCCATAAACTACCTATGTACCCCTAAACCGAAGCCCCCCCACATCACCGCCACTCGATTACATTTTTTTAACCCCTAATCTGCCGACCGCCACCTACGTTATACTTATGTACCCCTAATCTGCTGCCCCTAACACCGCCGACCCCTATATTATATTTATTAACCCCTAACCTGCCCCCCACAACATCGCCGCCAGCTACCTACAATAATTAACCCCTAATCTGCCGACCGCAAAGCGCCGCCACCTACGTTATCCTTATGTAACCCTTTTCTGCTGCCCCTAACACCGCCGACCCCTATATTATATTTATTAACCCCTAATCTGCCCCCTCAACGTCGCCTTCACCTGCCTACACTTATTAACCCCTAATCTGCCGACCGGACCGCACTGCTATTATTATAAAGTTATTAACCCCTAATCCGCCTCACTAACCCTATAATAAATAGTATTAACACCTAATCTGCCCTCCCTAACATCGCCGACACCTAACTTCAAACATTAACCCCTAATCTGCCGACTGGAGATTTATTTAATAAGAGTTAATTAATTTTGTTAGATTTAAATTATATTTAACTTAGGGGGGTGTTAGTGTTAGGGTTAGACTTAGCTTTAGGGGTTAATACATTTATTAGAATAGCGGTGAGCTCCAGTCGGCAGATTAGGGGTTAATAATTGAAGTTAGGTGTCGGCGATGTTAGGGAGGGCAGATTAGGGGTTAATACTATTTATTATAGGGTTAGTGAGGCGGATTAGGGGTTAATAACTTTATTATAGTAGCGCTCAGGTCCGGTCGGCAGATTAGGGGTTAATAAGTGTAGGCAGGTGGAGGCGAAGTTGTGGGGGGCAGATTAGGGGTTAATAAATATAAATATAATCGGCGATGTTAGGGCAGCAGATTAGGGGTACATAGGGATAATGTAAGTAGCGGCGGTTTACGGAGCTGCAGATTAGGGGTTAATAATAATATGCAGGGGTCAGCGATAGCGGGGGCAGCAGATTAGGGATTAATAAGTGTAAGGTTAGGGGTGTTTAGACTCAGGGTTCATGTTAGGGTGTTAGGTGCAGACGTAGGAAGTGTTTCCGCATAGCAAACAATGGGGCTGCATTAGGAGCTGAACGTGGCTTTTTTGCAGGTGTTAGGTTTTTTTTCAGCTCAAACAGCCCCATTGTTTCCTATGGGAGAATCGTGCACGAGCACGTTTTTGAGGCTGGCCGCTTGCGTAAGCAACTCTGGTATCGAGAGTTGAAGCTGCGATAAAAATGCTCTACGCTCCTTTTTTGGAGCCTAACGCAGCCTTTATGTGGACTCTCAATACCAGAGTTATTTTTATGGTGCGGACAGAAAAAAGCCGGCGTTAGTTTTTCGGGTCGTTACCGACAAAACTCCAAATCTAGCCGTAAGTTTTCAACTCCAGTTGACTTTACCTAACATTATAGGTTAAAAACATAGGCCTAGAATTGGAGTTTGGCGTTAGCCGTGAAAACCAGCGTTAGAGGGTCCTAACGCTGGTTTTAGGCTACCTCCGGTATTTGGAGTCACTCAAAATAGGGTCTAACGCTCACTTTTCAGCCGCGACTTTTCCATATTGCAGATCCCCTTACGTAAATTGCGTATCCTATCTTTTCAATGGGATTTTTCTAACTCCGGTATTTAGAGTCGTGTCTGAAGTGAGCGTTAGACATCTAACGACAAAACTCCAGCCGCAGGAAAAAAGTCAGTAGTTAAGAGCTTTCTTGGCTAACGCCGGTTTATAAAGCTCTTAACTACTGTGCTCTAAAGTATACTAACACCCATAAACTACCTATGTACCCCTAAACCGAGGTCCCCCCACATCGCCGCCACTCGATTAAATTTTTTTAACCCCTAATCTGCCGATCGCCACCTACGTTATACTTATGTACCCCTAATCTGCTGCCCCTAACACCGCCGACCCCTATATTATATTTATTAACCCCTAACCTGCCCCCCACAACGTCGCCGCCAGCTACCTACAATAATTAACCCCTAATCTGCCGACCGCAAAGCGCCGCCACCTACGTTATATTTATGTACCCCTAATCTGCTGCCCCTAACACCGCCGACCCCTATATTATATTTATTAACCCCTAACCTGCCCCCCACAACGTCGCCGCCAGCTACCTACAATAATTAACCCCTAATCTGCCGACCGCAAAGCGCCGCCACCTACGTTATATTTATGTACCCCTAATCTGCTGCCCCTAACACCGCCGACCCCTATATTATATTTATTAACCCCTAATCTGCCCCCCTCAACGTCGCCTCCACCTGCCTACACTTATTAACCCCTAATCTGCCGAGCGGACCGCACCGCTATTATTATAAAGTTATTAACCCCTAATCCGCCTCACTAACCCTATAATAAATAGTATTAACCCCTAATCTGCCCTCCCTAACATCACCGACACCTAACTTCAAACATTAACCCCTAATCTGCCGACTGGAGCTCACCGCTATTCTAATAAATGTATTAACCCCTAAAGCTAAGTCTAACCCTAACACTAACACCCCCCTAAATTAAATATAATTTTAATCTAACGAAATTAATTAACTCTTATTAAATAAATTATTCCTATTTAAAGCTAAATACTTACCTGTAAAATAAATCCTAATATAGCTACAATATAAATTATAATTATATTATAGCTATTTTAGGATTAATATTTATTTTACAGGTAACTTTGTATTTATTTTAACCAGGTACAATAGCTATTAAATAGTTAAGAACTATTTAATAGCTAAAATAGTTAAAATAATTACAAAATTACCTGTAAAATAAATCCTAACCTAAGTTACAATTAAACCTAACACTACACTATCAATAAATTAATTAAATAAACTACCTACAATTGCCTACAATTAACCTAACACTACACTATAAATAAATTAATTAAATACAATTCCTACAAATAAATACAATTAAATAAACTAGCTAAAGTACAAAAAATAAAAAAGAACTAAGTTACAAAAAATAAAAAAATATTTACAAACATAAGAAAAATATTACAACAATTTTAAACTAATTACACCTACTCTAAGCCCCCTAATAAAATAACAAAGCCCCCCAAAATAAAAAAAATGCCCTACCCTATTCTAAATTACTAAAGTTCAAAGCTCTTTTACCTTACCAGCCCTGAACAGGGCCCTTTGCGGGGCATGCCCCAAGAAGTTCAGCTCTTTTGCCTGTAAAAAAAAACATACAATACCCAAGCCCCCCAACATTACAACCCACCACCCACATACCTCTAATCTAACCCAAACCCCCCTTAAATAAACCTAACACTAAGCCCCTGAAGATCTTCCTACCTTGTCTTCACCTCACCGGGTATCACACCGATCTGTCCAGAAGAGCTCCTCCGATGTCCTGATCCAAGCCCAAGCGGGGGGCTGAAGAGGTCCATGATCCGGCTGAAGTCTTCATCCAAGCGGGAGCTGAAGAGGTCCATGATCCGGATGAAGTCTTCATCCAAGCGGGAGCTGAAGAGGTCCATGATCCGGATGAAGTCTTCTATCAACGGCATCTTCAATCTTCTTTCTTCTGGATCCATCTTGCAGACCTCCGACGCGGAACATCCTCTTCTCCCGACGCCTACTAGCCGAATGACGGTTCCTTTAAGGGACGTCATCCAAGATGGCGTCCCTCGAATTCCGATTGGCTGATAGGATTCTATCAGCCAATTGGAATTAAGCTAGGAATATTCTGATTGGCTGATGGAATCAGCCAATCAGAATCAAGTTCAATCCGATTGGCTGATCCAATCAGCCAATCAGATTGAGCTTGCATTCTATTGGCTGTTCCGATCAGCCAATCAGATCGGATTGAACTTGATTCTGATTGGCTGATTCCATCAGCCAATCAGAATATTCCTACCTTAATTCCGATTGGCTGATAGAATCCTATCAGCCAATCGGAATTCGAGGGACGCCATCTTGGATGACATCCCTTAAAGGAACCGTCATTCGGCTAGTAGGCGTCGGGAGAAGAGGATGTTCCGCGTCGGAGGTCTGCAAGATGGATCCAGAAGAAAGAAGATTGAAGATGCCGTTGATAGAAGACTTCATCCGGATCATGGACCTTTTCAGCTCCCGCTTGGATGAAGACTTCATCCGGATCATGGACCTCTTCAGCTCCCGCTTGGATGAAGACTTCAGCCGGATCATGGACCTCTTCAGCCCCCCGCTTGGGCTTGGATCAGGACATCGGAGGAGCTCTTCAGGACGGATCGGTGAACCTGGTATGGTGAAGATAAGGTAGGAAGATCTTCAGGGGCTTAGTGTTAGGTTTATTTAAGGGGGGTTTGGGTTAGATTAGGGGTATGTGGGTGGTGGGTTGTAATGTTGGGGGGGGGTATTGTATGTTTATTTTTTTACAGGCAAAAGAGCTGAATTCTTTGGGGCATGCCCCGCAAAGGGCCATGTTCAGGGCTGGTAAGGTAAAAGAGCTTTGAACTGTAGTAATTTAGAATAGGGTAGGGCATTTTTTATTTTGGGGGTCTTTGTTATTTTATTAGGGGGCTTAGAGTAGGTGTAATTAGTTTAAAATTGTTGTAATATTTTTCTTATGTTTGTAAATATTTTTTTATTTTTTGGAACTTAGTTCTTTTTTATTTTTTGTACTTTAGTTAGTTTATTTCATTGTAGTTATTTGTAGGAATTGTATTTAATTTATTTATTGATAGTGTAGTGTTAGGTTTAATTGTAGGTAATTGTAGGTATTGTATTTAATGATAGTATAGTGTTAGGTTTAATTGTAACTTAGGTTAGGATTTATTTTACAGGTAATTTTGTAATTATTTTAACTAGGTAGCTATTAAATAGTTCTTAACTATTTAATAGCTATTTTACCTGGTTAAAATAATTACAAAGTTGCCTGTAAAATAAATATTAATCCTAAAATAGCTATAATATAATTATAATTTATATTGTAGCTATATTAGGATTTATTTTACAGGTAAGTATTTAGCTTTAAATAGGAATAATTTATTTAATAAGAGATAATTAATTTCGTTAGATGTAAATTATATTTAACTTAGGGGGATGTTAGTGTTAGGGTTAGACTTAGCTTTAGGGGTTAATACATTTATTAGAATAGCGGTGAGCTCCAGTCGGCAGATTAGGGGTTAATAATTGAAGTTAGGTGTCGGCGATGTTAGGGAGGGCAGATTAGGGGTTAATACTATTTATTATAGGGTTAGTGAGGCGGATTAGGGGTTAATAACTTTATTATAGTAGCGCTCAGGTCCGGTCGGCAGATTAGGGGTTAATAAGTGTAGGTAAGTGGAGGCGATGTTGTGGGGGGCAGATTAGGGGTTAATAAATATAATATAGGGGTCGGCGATGTTAGGGCAGCAGATTAGGGGTACATAGGGATAATGTAAGTAGCGGCGGCTTACGGAGCGGCAGATTAGGGGTTAATAATAATATGCAGGGGTCAGCGATAGCGGGGGCGGCAGATTAGGGGTTAATAAGTGTAAGGTTCGGGGTGTTTAGACTCGGGGTACATGTTAGGGTGTTAGGTGCAGACGTAGGAAGTGTTTCCGCATAGCAAACAATGGGGCTGCGTTAGGAGCTGAACGCGGCTTTTTTGCAGGTGTTAGGTTTTTTTTCAGCTCAAACAGCCCCATTGTTTCCTATGGGAGAATCGTGCACGAGCACGTTTTTGAGGCTGGCCGCTTGCGTAAGCAACTCTGGTATCGAGAGTTGAAGCTGCGTTAAAAATGCTATACGCTCCTTTTTTGGAGCCTAACGCAGCCTTTATGTGGACTCTCAATACCAGAGTTGTTTTTATGGTGCGGCCAGAAAAAAGCCGGCGTTAGTTTTTCGGGTCGTTACCGACAAAACTCCAAATCTAGCCGATAGTTTTACAGGGAGTGCAGAATTATTAGGCAAATGAGTATTTTGACCACATCATCCTCTTTATGCATGTTGTCTTACTCCAAGCTGTATAGGCTCGAAAGCCTACTACCAATTAAGCATATTAGGTGATGTGCATCTCTGTAATGAGAAGGGGTGTGGTCTAATGACATCAACACCCTATATCAGGTGTGCATAATTATTAGGCAACTTCCTTTCCTTTGTCAAAATGGGTCAAAAGAAGGACTTGACAGGCTCAGAAAAGTAAAAAATAGTGAGATATCTTGCAGATGGATGCAGCACTCTTAAAATTGCAAAGCTTCTGAAGCGTGATCATCGAACAATCAAGCGTTTCATTCAAAATAGTCAACAGGGTCACAAGAAGCGTGTGGAAAAACCAAGGCGCAAAATAACTGCCCATGAACTGAGAAAAGTCAAGCGTGCAGCTGCCAAGATGCCACTTGCCACCAGTTTGGCCATGTTTCAGAGCTGCAACATCACTGGAGTGCCCAAAAGCACAAGGTGTGCAATACTCAGAGACATGGCCAAGGTAAGAAAGGCTGAAAGACGACCACCACTGAACAAGACACACAAGCTGAAACGTCAAGACTGGGCCAAGAAATATCTCAAGACTGATTTTTCTAAGGTTTTATGGACTGATGAAATGAGAGTGAGTCTTGATGGGCCAGATGGATGGGCCCATGGCTGGATTGGTAAAGGGCAGAGAGCTCCAGTCCGACTCAGACGCCAGCAAGGTGGAGGTGGAGTACTGGTTTGGGCTGGTATCATCAAAGATGAGCTTGTGGGGCCTTTTCGGGTTTAGGATGGAGTCATGCTCAACTCCCAGTCCTACTGCCAGTTTCTGGAAGACACCTTCTTCAAGCAGTGGTACAGGAATAAGTCTGCATCCTTCAAGAAAAACATGATTTTCATGAAGGACAATGCTCCATCACACGCGTCCAAGTACTCCACAGCGTGGCTGGCAAGAAAGGGTATAAAAGAAGAAAATCTAATGACATGGCCTCCTTGTTCACCTGATCTGAACCCCATTGAGAACCTGTGGTCCATCATCAAATGTGAGATTAACAAGGCGGGAAAACAGTACACCTCTCTGAACAGTGTCTGGGAGGCTGTGGTTGCTGCTGCACGCAATGTTGATGGTGAACAGATCAAAACACTGACAGAATCCATGGATGGCAGGCTTTTGAGTGTCCTTGCAAAGAAAGGTGGCTATATTGGTCACTGATTTGTTTTTGTTTTGTTTTTGAATGTCAGAAATGTATATTTGTGAATGTTGAGATGTTATATTGGTTTCACTGGTAAAAATAAATAATTGAAATGGGTATATATTTGTTTTTTGTTAAGTTGCCTAATAATTATGCACAGTAATAGTCACCTGCACACACAGATATCCCCCTAAAATAGCTATAACTAAAAACAAACTAAAAACTACTTCCAAAACTATTCAGCTTTGATATTAATGAGTTTTTTGGGTTCATTGAGAACATGATTGTTGTTCAATAATAAAATTAATCCTCAAAAATACAACTTGCCTAATAATTCTGCACTCCCTGTATAGGGTCAGTAAAACAAAAATGACATGCTTTAACGAATTAGATATGCATCATGTTAAGGCAAGTCTATTGCAATGACTGGTTTATGTCATTCTGAAATCTACTAATTAGCAGATACAAAAATAAAAGTTGGGGATCAGATGCTCTCTGATCAAGAACAAAGTAAGTGCATACTTTTATTTGGTTTCCATATTATTATTGTCACCATCATCATTTATTTGAGTGGTCAGAATCAAGAGAAACATCCTAATGTTGATTCTGTATTTTGAGATATTTAAAGGGACAATCTAGTCAAAATTAAACTTTCATGATTCAAATAGGGAATGCAATTTTAAACAACTTTCCAATTAACTTTTAGCATCAAATTTGCTTTGTTCTCTTGGTATTCTTTGTTAAAATGCTAATTTCAAAGCCCTTGAGGTCACCCCTTATTTCAATGCATTTGGCATTGTTTCACAGTTAGAGGGTGTTATTTCATGTGTGCCATACAGATAACATTGTGACCATGCCCATGGAGTTACAAATGAGAGGGCGCTGATTCGCTAAAAGCAAGTCTGTCAAAATAACTGAAATAAGGGGGCAGTCTCCAAAGGCTTAGATACAAGGTAATCACAGAGGGGAAAAGTATATTTCTATAACAGTGTTGGTTATGCAAAACTGGGGAATGGGTAATAAAGGGATTATCTTTCTTTTAAAAACAAAACAAATCTGGTGTAGACTGTCCCTTTAAGTAATTTTGGGAGTTTCTAGGTCCAGTTAAGAACATGTTCTGACAATCTATCTTATACTATAAATCTGTACTGCACCTTTTATACCCAAGTTTAATTCAGAAACTACGCCTTGAGCTTAATCCATTTTTTGCTTTGTATGTTCAAAATATATATATATATATATATATATATATATATATATATATATATATATATATATATATATTCTTTACTGTTAGTGTCTTCAGAAATTAATTAACACTGTTCCAGAAAGGTGCATATACATCCCAGCCATGGTAAAATAAACAGAACACATATGCTACAGCTGATATTTACATATATATTTATAGTGATTTATAGGAGCCAAGGACATGTCAAACAAATCACACAGCACAAGGTAGTAAAAGCCTTGGAACTGCATACAAATGAAGCTAAATTAGACCAACTCCAGGGGGAGGATATATAGTTCAATAGCCAATTTGGGCTCTGTTGTATAGGGCATTGTTTCTAATTTATTTTGCTCTACTTTAATATTTATACATCAATAATGTCACAAGCTCTAGGTTTGAGAACACATTACACACAAGACTTTCATGACAGGCTAAAAACAAATCATGTCTATTTAAATCAATCTGCATTTCCCATCTCTTATTGACTTTAAATAACTTCCTAATTTAGACAGAAAATGGCAAACTTATGTATAAGTTAGTGCAGTACCTTGGACAGCAACTTTGACATAGTCTGAGAGGCCAAATTATCAAGCTCCATAACTTGTCCACCTGCTCTGAGGCTGCGGACATCAATCCGCCTGATCCTATACAGGCCACAATCCAATATGCAGCGTCGCCCGCAAAAGCCGGGGATGCCAAATTTTGCGCTGGTTTGGTATCACATATACGGCGTAACATAGAAGTTACGCTAGTATATTTCTGCCTTCGGCCGTAGTTTTTTAGCCCATAGACAGGTATACCAAACCAACGCAGTTTGGTATCCAATATACAGCGTAAGGACATACGTGGCGAAAATGGAGAAATCCTACTCCATTTTCACCTCGCCACAAATTGCAGGCGTAGTAAGCCTTACACTGTCTATTGGAGCCCCGTAACTCCCTGAACTAGCTGCAAAATAAAACCTAACACCTAACGCATGCACAATGTCTATCTACCTGTAAACCGCGATCCCCCGCCGCAATCCCTAATAAAGTATTTAACCCCTAAACCGCCGCTCCCAGACCCCGCCGCCACCTACATTAAATGTATAACCCCCTAATGTGAGCCCCTACACCGCCGCCATCTACATTACCTACCCCCTAATGTGAGCCCCTACACCGCCACCATGTACATTACCTACCCCCTAATGTGAACCCCTACACCGCCGACATCTACATTACCTACCCCCTAATGTGAGCCCCTACACCGCCACCATGTAAATTACCTACCCCCTAATGTGAACCCCTACACTGCCGCCATCTACATTACCTACCCCCCTAATGTGAGCCCCTACACCGCCGCCATGTACATTACCTACCCCCTAATGTGAGCCCCTACCCCGCCGCCAGCTATATTAAAATTATTAACCCCTAATCTAATCCCACTATACCGCCGCCACCTATATTAAATTATTAACCCCTAATCTAATCCCCCTATACCGCCGCCACCTATATTAAATTAATAACCCCTAATCTAATCCCCCTATACCGCCGCCACCTATATTAAATTAATTAACCCCTAAAATACTAAACTATCCCTACCACTAAACCTAAGTCTAACCCTATAAATAGCCCTGAAAAGGGCTTTTTGCGTGGCATTATCCCAAAGTAAACAGCTCTATTGCCAGCCCTTAAAAGGGCTTTTTGCGGGGCGTTGTCACAAAGTAATCAGCTCTTTTGCCTATAATCTAAATCCCCCTATACCGCCGCCACCTATAATAAATGTATTAACCCCTAATCTAATCCCCCTACACCGCCGCCAGCTATATTAACTATATTAACCCTAATTATATTAGGGTTAATATAGTTAATATAGTTATTATATTATATATATATATATATATTAACCCTAATTATATTAGGGTTAATATAGTTAATATAGTTATTATATTATATATGTATTAAGTATAATAACCCTATCTAACTCTAACACCCCTAACTAAATTCTTATTAAAATAAATCTAATTAATATTAATATTATTAATTAAAATGTTCCTATTTAAATCTAAATACTTACCTATAAAATAAACCCTAAGATAGCTACAATATAATTAATAATTACATTGTAGCTATTTTAGGGTTTATATTTATTTTACAGGTAACTTGGTATTTATTTTAACTAGTTACAATAGCTATTAAATAGTTAATAACTATTTAATAGCTACATAGTTAAAAGAATTACCAATTTACCTGTAAAATAAATCCTAACCTAAGTTACAAATACACCTACACCATCAATAAATTACTGCAAACTACAAATATCTAAACTAAAATACAATTAAATACACTAAACTAAATTACAAAAAAAACAAACACTAAATTACAAAAAATAAAAAAAGATTGCAAGAATTTTAAGCTACTTACACCTAATCTAAGCCCCCTAATAAAATAATAAAGCCCCCCAAAATAAAAAAAATGCCCTACCCTATTCTAAATTAAAAAGTAACCAGCTCTTTTACCAGCCCTTAAAAGGGCTTTTTGTGGGGCATTGCCCCAAAGTAATCAGCTCTTTTGCCTGTAAAAAAAACACAATACCACCCCCAACATTACAACCCACCTCCCACATACCCCTACTCTAAACCCACCCAAACCCCCCTTAAAAAAACCTAACACTAACCCCCAGAAGATCTCCCTACCTTGAGTCGTCTTCACCCAGCCGGGCCAAACTCTTCATCCAGATGTGGTCCTCCATCCCGGCGATGTCTTCATCCAAGCGGCAAAGAAGAGGTCTTCCATCCCGGCGATGTCTTCATCCAAGCGGCAAAGAAGAGGTCCTCCATCGGGGCGAAGTCTTCCTCCAAGCGGCATCTTCAATCTTCTTTCTTCCGGCTTCTTCCGACCTCCTACGCGGAACATCCAGCTGGCGCGATGTCTGAACGACGAATGAAGTATCCTTTAAATGAAGTCATCCTAGATGGCCTCCCTCGAATTCCAATTGTCTGATTCTATCAGCCAATCAGAATTAAGGTAAGAAAATCTGATTGGCTGATTCAATCAGCCAATCAGATTGAGCCGGGCATTCTATTGGCTGTTCCGATCAGCCAATAGAATGCGAGCTCAATCTGATTCGCCTAACATGGCGGCCGCGGACCTGAATACGATCTCCATATTTAAGAAAAAAACCCGGCAAAAAGCCACGCACCAATTACGGGGCGATGAGCCGCCGCTCCCAGACCCCACCGCAACCTAAATAAAGTTATTAACCCCTATCCCACTGCTCCCGGACCCCGCCGCAACTAAATAAATGTATTAACCCCTTTCCCGCTGCTCCCGGGCCCCACCGCCACTAAATAAATGTATTAACCCCTGGCCTCCCACAACACTACCACTTACTAAACCTATTAACCCCTAAACCGTCAGCCCCCCACATCACCATAAACTAAATTAAGCTATTAACCCCTAAACCTAACAACTCGCTAACTTTACATTAAAATTACCTCATCCCTATCTTATAATAAATTAAAACTTACATGTAGAATTAAACTATATTAAACTATTAATTAACCTACCCTAACTATTATACTAAAATTACATTAAACTATATTAAACTATTAAATTAAATTAACTATATTACATATTTAAAAACCTAACCCTACTCAAATTATTTAAATCTACAATTAAACATTTCTAAATTACAAAAAAATAAACACTAAGAGCTCGCTTCCATTGAGTCGTTAAAAATGGAGCCGTAAGCTACCGAAGCGGCCGACAGCTAAAAGTAATTTACTGCTCCATTTTAGTACCAGGTTTCCATTGAAAAGATTAGCATGTTGCGCGCAGTCGCTCTTTTCGGCCATACGTAAGTTTGCGCTGCCAACCGATGTCTGATTCGATGAAAAGCGCACCATATCAAGTGCATTGCCATGGTGACCCGACCTCTGTCTATAACAATAACAGTTTGCGCCTGCACTCTTTACCTGTGATCGCCTCTAGAGAGAAAGACACGGGAGCTAGTTGCGTTGGTAGGAGTTTGGTGTTTTTGAGAGTTGTTTGAGAGTTAGTGGAGAGTTTGATATTTTATTTTCATATATTCTTATTGTAGGCCTCATATAATATTATGAACACACACAAACATCCATACATTAGTAAATGAACACACATTAGTTTATATACACAAACACACACACACACACACACACTTTAATTTGATACAAACACATTCACATCTTTTTTTATTTCATTAACCCCCATATCCCCATATTCCTTTATTACTCCTTTCATTAACCCCTTTATCCCACTTCCCATCCCCCCTTTAACTACCCTTACCTTACCCACTATATAACTTTATTTTACTTTTTTTTCCCCCATTTATACATTTTGCCCATCTTTTTTTTTTTTACATCCCATATTTTTTTTTTCATTTGACTATATAGCCCATCCCTTTCTTCATTTGCATCACTTATTCTTATTCTTTAATTTTGTTATAATCCTTTTTTTTATATTTAGTTTAGCCCATCCCTTTTTTTCATTTACATCCCTCTGTTTGTTTTCACCCCCACATTTTATTTTTATTTGGAGGATATAGAATAGAGATAGTTAGGGTCTGGATAGGTTAGGTAGTTAGTTTTGGGGATATTTAATTTAGGGTTTAGTTAGGTGAATTAGTGTAGTTAGGTAAGCTAGGGACTTTAGTGTTAGGTTAGAGTTAGGGAGAAAGGAGAAAGGGATGGATAGGCCTAGTGGAGTTGGGAAGGGGGTGGCTAGGGGGAGGGCAGTGGAGAGGGTGGATAGAGAGAGGGGGAGGGGGGGAAGTAGGGAGTAGTATGGGCAGGACTAGGGGCCAAGGTTTGGGTGGAGGATTTGTCCTTCCTCAAGTTATTCCAGCTTCTGTTCTATCTCATGGAGTGCTGTTCTCTCTCTTTTGAATTTTATGCAAATTGCTCTTGGGTCACCCTAAGAGTAATGGGGAAACCAGACGTGGACTCCATGCACACTTGCCCTTAGAGAGATACAACTGCACTTCACTGACGAGGCCCATAGGAGGCCGAAACCATAGTCTGGGGTTGTTGCTTCCCTTGTTCAGAGAAGAATTGCCTGGTATTTCGGCGCTGGACTGTCATTGGGCAGGGTCAGACTGATATGCTTCAGGATATTTTTCCTCTGTGAAGGGGCATAGTGTGCAAAAAGAACGTGCACCCTGAGGAGTTACAATAAAAATGAACATGCATGGAAGTTATTCCAGATTCTGTTCTATCTCATGGAGTGCTGTTCTCTCTCTTTTGAATTTTATGCAAATTGCTCTTGGGTCACCCTAAGAGTAATGGGGAAACCAGACGTGGACTCCATGCACACTTGCCCTTAGAGAGATACAACTGCACCTCACTGACGAGGCCCATAGGAGGCCGAAACCATCGTCTGGGGTTATTGCTTCCCTTGTTCAGAGAAGAATTGCCTGGTATTTCAGCACTGGACTGTCATTGGGCAGGGTCAGACTGATATGCTTCAGGATATTTTTTCTCTGTGAAGGGGCATAGTGTGCAAAAAGAACGTGCACCCTGAGGAGTTACAATAAAAATGAACATGCATGGAAGTTATTCCAGCTTCTGTTCTATCTCATGGAGTGCTGTTCTCTCTCTTTTGAATTTTATGCAACTTCCTCAAACCCTGGCAGAGGAGGGAAGGAGAGAGGGTGGAAGAGGAGTGGAGGTGGGAGGAGTGAGGAAGAGTCAGCCTCAACTAGGCACCCAAAGAAAAGGGAGATTGGGGCAGACAGTGGCAAGTAGGGGTGGGGCTGGTGGTAGCCTGTCACAGCCTGCAGGGACAGAGGAGGTAGAGAGGGCCTGTCCCCAGTCACAGGAGAGAGAGTCTGTGTCTGCTGGCCCTTCAGGTGTGAAGGGAAGGCTTAGAGAGGAGAGGTACTCTGAGGAGGAGAAGGAGGCTCTTGTTGAGGCCTACTTGGATAGGGATATAACAAGAGAAGAGAAAATGGATAGTACAGAGCACTCAAGCATGTATAGATTAAGAGACTATATCACAGTAGAGGCTGTTCAAGAAGAGTGATGTATAAAACTTAGCATTTAATAAATACAATTAAAAATTAGAAGATAACTACTAGTGTAGGTGTATATAAAACTTGGATTAAAATTCTAGAAAAGACAAAGAGCAGGCATGCCCAGGTGATAACCTTACCTATGTGATATGAATAGCAGAGTAGCGTAACACAATGAATATGCAAAATACTTATATATAACTTATAGGGTAATCTCTGGCAGGTGTGCATCCAAAAATACTCGCGGATTGCACAGAAAGAACACTATCTAAAAAAGAGGAATAACCTCAAACAATTTTTAACTGATCCTAGTGCAATACTGAAGCGATCCAAATCTGTCAGAGTCCCAGGAGAATATATACAAATTAATACTTGTTACGGTGTGATAGTAAAAATAATTAAACTGTAATTTATAAGATACAATAATTATGCTGGAGTTTATAGGATAAGGCAGCAGAGCTGTATGAACAAGCGCCTGATGCGCATTTTGCCAAACAATGGCTTTTTCAAAGGCTTTAGCTTTATTGTCAGTGTAACCTGACGAAGATCTCCTCCTCTACCCGGTGATATCACCGACAGATGTGTCTCTCTCCCTTCCGCTGCTGACTCAATCAGACCTGCTCCTCGTGCATCCAGCGTCTGCTCTCGCACGCATCACCTCCAAGAGTTACGGGAGTATTCAGAGTGAGTAACCTCTCCTCAGTGACTTATTCTCATCTCTGTCTGGATAATATATTCTGCCTACCTTAGCAAAGCGCTACTGTTATTCCTCTGTATATTGATAAGCTTTCTTTTGAGCTCAATATTTATTACAGTATGATAGCTTTCACTGATACATAAATACCAGAGTTAAGGGTCTTTATGAGAAGTGAAACCATGTTAAAATCCTTATTAGTGTCTCCTGATATTCAGCTATAATATTATTGGACACTTTAAAGGAACAACCCTATTTAAACTTATCATATGTTCATGTATACACATTCACCTTTGGTAACACTGAATTTACAGAAGTCACAAGATTCAAACTTTATAACAATGTATACAAATCATGTGCAATATTGTTTTGGGTTGTTACAGGAAATACCAAGCCCATAAAACAAGATGGATCCTTAAGAATTATATAACCATGTTATGAACTTAGGACAAAAAGTAGATCAGCTTAACCAGGGTTTAAGAGATCTACAAGTAGAGAACCAGACAATAAAAAATATAATCAAAGAAGGGTTGAGCACAGCACCACCACATACTGAACCTATTAGTGAACCTCCAGTTAGCCCTCCAGATTTATTTTCTGGAAATAGACAGCAATACAGATAGTTTTATAATGCATGCACATTATTTTTTTCACTGAAACCCAAAACTTTCAACAGTGAGAGAATAAAAGTATTAACAATCATTTCATATTTAAGAGGTGAGCCCAGAGCTTGGGCAGATAGCCTGTATGAACAGAATGACCATATTTTGAATTCCTCAGTTGATTTCTTTAAAGCCCTATCTTCACTGTATGAGGATCCACACAGGCAGCTTACTGCAGAAAATAAATTAAGAGCATTGAAGCAACACAAAAGAGCAGTGGAGGATTACATCTGAGAATTCAAGATATGGCAGAAAGATTCAGAATGGAATCTAATTTCATAAAAAAAAACAATTTAGATTGGGATTATCTGAGGCTATCAAGGACAAATTAGCTAGAATTGATATCTCAGATGACTTAGAACAGCTTATGCTTCTGGTAATTAAAATTTATCATAGAATTAGAGAGAGGAAGCGTGAGAAATATTCCACTGACATACCTATTGTTACGGTTGCCTCCAGGCTGGCTGGAAGTTGGACCGTAGAAAAGGATGCTCCTAGCGCTCACCAAAGGATCATCAGCACCGTGGACAATATAACTGCTGCGTAGCCACCATAAGTAATGCAGACTCTATGAACCACCGCTGCTGGGCTGGTATCTCGCCGTCTGCTCTGCGCCCTGGACCCACGACCAGGCTCCAGTAGGTGAACCTCTTCCTTCTGTAGAGCGAAGCAGGATCAGGAACAAGAGCTCTTACAAGAGCTCAGTAGCTAAGGGAGTATGAAGAGCATAGCAATCCCTGTAGTGATTTCAGCTGTCCCCTACAAACATGAGTCAAGGCTGCAAGTTAGAGGGTCAGAATAGGTCTGATGTGCTGGAACACACAGCCTGCTTTTTATTGAGGTTACATGCAAAAAAAAGACACTCTCAGGGGGAGGCATAAAATCCCCAATCACACATTTGATACATTTACAGGGAGTGCAGAATTATTAGGCAAATGTGTATTTTGACCACATCATCCTCTTTATGCATGTTGTCTTACTCCAAGCTGTATAGGCTCGAAAGCCTACTACCAATTAAGCATATTAGGTGATGTGCATCTCTGTAATGAGAAGGGGTGTGGTCTAATGACATCAACACCCTATATCAGGTGTGCATAATTATTAGGCAACTTCCTTTCCTTTGGCAAAATGGGTCAAAAGAAGGACTTGACAGGCTCAGAAAAGTCAAAAATAGTGAGATATCTTGCAGAGGGATGCAGCACTCTTAAAATTGCAAAGCTTCTGAAGCGTGATCATCGAACAATCAAGCGTTTCATTCAAAATAGTCAACAGGGTCGCAAGAAGCGTGTGGAAAAACCAAGGCGCAAAATAACTGCCCATGAACTGAGAAAAGTCAAGCGTGCAGCTGCCAAGATGCCACTTGCCACCAGTTTGGCCATATTTCAGAGCTGCAACATCACTGGAGTGCCCAAAAGCACAAGGTGTGCAATACTCAGAGACATGGCCAAGGTAAGAAAGGCTGAAAGACGACCACCACTGAACAAGACACACAAGCTGGGCCAAGAAATATCTCAAGACTGATTTTTCTAAGGTTTTATGGACTGATGAAATGAGAGTGAGTCTTGATGGGCCAGATGGATGGGCCCGTGGCTGGATTGGTAAAGGGCAGAGAGCTCCAGTCCGACTCAGACGCCAGCAAGGTGGAGGTGGAGTACTGGTTTGGGCTGGTATCATCAAAGATAAGCTTGTGGGGACTTTTCGGATTGAGGATGGAGTCAAGCTCAACTCCCAGTCCTACTGCCAGTTTCTGGAAGACACCTTCTTCAAGCAGTGGTACAGGAAGAAGTCTGCATCCTTCAAGAAAAACATGATTTTCATGCAGGACAATGGTCCATTACACGCGTCCAAGTACTCCACAGCGTGGCTGGCAAGAAAGGGTATAAAAGAAGAAAATCTAATGACATGGCCTCCTTGTTCACCTGATCTGAACCCCATTGAGAACCTGTGGTCCATCATCAAATGTGAGATTTACAAGGAGGGAAAACAGTACACCTCTCTGAACAGTGTCTGGGAGGCTGTGGTTGCTGCTGCATGCAATGTTGATGGTGAACAGATCAAAACACTGACAGAATCCATGGATGGCAGGCTTTTGAGTGTCCTTGCAAAGAAAGGTGGCTATATTGGTCACTGATTTGTTTTTGTTTTGTTTTTGAATGTCAGAAATGTATATTTGTGAATGTTGAGATGTTATATTGTTTCACTGGTAAAAATAAATAATTGAAATGGGTATATATTTGTTTTTTGTTAAGTTGCCTAATAATTATGCACAGTAATAGTCACCTGCACACACAGATATCCCCCTAAAATAGCTAAAACTAAAAACAAACTAAAAACTACTTCCAAAAATATTCAGCTTTGATATTAATGAGTTTTTTGGGTTCATTGAGAACATGGTTGTTGTTCAATAATAAAATTAATCCTCAAAAATACAACTTGCCTAATAATTCTGCACTCCCTGTAGATAGAGACAACGCCCTTTTACAGGCCTTAGTAGAATTACATTTCTTCAGCAGATAACAATTTACACACAAGAAAACAATGCAGTCCACCTTATCACTAGCAGTCTGATTAGACAATGGGAAGGTTTATCACTAAACTTATTTAGAGCTGATCCCAGCAAACTTGTATTTAGAATTGAACAAAATTAACTCTTAATGGCACACAATGAAAACTAATGCTTTTGTAATAGTGCTCCCTTTCTGTGGAACACTCTGCCTGTGTGGTACTTGGTTCAGTAAGCCCTATTTACTGAACCAAGTGGGAGAAAGCCAGGGACAAGTTATTTTACAGGTCTGGGGACATAGTCTTAAAGGGGCATTTTTCACCAAAGTCACAATATGTCCCCAGACGGTTCTTAAAGGGCCATACACACCCAATAAAAGTTAATATGTTCTCAAGGGCACAATCTTCCAGGGGCCATAGTCATGAGGAAGGAGGCTGGCAAATAGGCTTCTCCAAAATCCAGGGAACCAGGGCAATTTTCCATTTAAAGGGCCAGTTACAAATAGCAGTTTGTAACATATCTCCCCTTTTGGAGGGAGACTAACCAGGCACCTGACCTTCTGTTGGTCAGTGCCTAAGTTAGTCTCGCAACCCACCCACAAATAAACATTAGCAGCAAAGTAGCCCCCCCACAATAAGTAGTACTGGCCTGTAGGTTCCAGGTTGTAGGATGAAAGTGTAGCATCCTCGGCCTTCCTGGCGCAGCTGGGCAAATAGCTGGTGGTACTTGGGGGGCAGAGGCCAGCGGCACTCTGCCCTGGTGCCAGCGCTTCTGCTGGGGTGAGGGGTTTGCAGGCCAGTCCTGTAACAAGGGGGTCTGTAGGGCAGAGGCCAGCAGCACTCTGTCCTGATGCCAGCTCTTCTGCTGGGGGAATTGGGGCATAGTCCTGCCCGGTGGCAAAGGGAACGTGGGGGTCAGTGGGGGTTACCATCTCCACTGTTAACCCTGGGCCCAAGTTAGGAGTTAGCTGATACTCCGGCGGCCGTTGGGAAGGGAGGTTGATGCTCTCCGCTCCCTGTGGAACATGCTGCGGCTGGGGAGAGAGACCGGTTGTCTCCTCTCCCTGGAAGGCACACTCCAGCTGGGGAGGGGGGTCGATGCTCTCCCCTCCCGGTATCTGGGTCTGTCGCTGGGGATCTGGGCCGCCTGCCCAGCATCCCTGTAGGGCCGGTAGAGAGACTGTGGTCCCATCTCCACCTGCCTGCTGGGGGTCCTCCCAGGACCAGTCTATGAGGCCTGCTGCCTCGGGTATCTCTGGTTGGGGTTGGGGAAGGAGACCGGTTGTCTCTTCCCTCTGCACGGTATACTGCCGCTGGGGAGGGAGGTCGCTGCTCTCCTCTCCCTGTGGAACATGCTGCGGCTGGGGAGAGAGACCAGGTGTCCATACCCTCAAACTCCACAGTTGGCGCTCCAAGGCTCGTGCCGCTTCGTTCTCCGTATCCAATTCCCGGATGATGCGACTGACTACCTCCTGCACAGGGTCTGGACCATATCGGACTAGCCGCCTCTTTACCTTTGGAACGAAATCCGCGCCCTCATAGCGACGGATCCGGTTGAGGTGCTCTTCACAGGGTTCTGACCAGTATCTTGTCAGCTCCATGCTGCTGTAGGTAGGGACGCTGCGCAGTGGCTAGCGTTGCCCTCAATAACTCTCCTACGATACCAGTGCTGTTGGGGTGCTGCTCCTTGCGCTAGGACGCCATCCCACCGCTGCCACCAAATGTTACGGTTGCCTCCAGGCTGGCTGGAAGTTGGACCGTAGAAAAGGATGCTCCTAGCGCTCACCAAAGGATCATCAGCACCGTGGACACTATAAATGCTGCATAGCCACCATAAGTAATGCAGACTTTACGAACCACCGCTGCTGGGCTGGTATCTCGCCGTCTGCTCTGAGCCCTGGACCCACGACCAGGCTCCAGTAGGTGAACCTCTTCCTTCTGTAGAGCGAAGCAGGATCAGGAACAAGAGCTCTTACAAGAGCTCAGTAGCTAAGGGAGTATGAAGAGCATAGCAATCCCTGTAGTGATTACAGCTGTCCCCTACAAACATGAGTCAAGGCTGCAAGTTAGAGGGTCAGAATAGGTCTGATGTGCTGGAACACACAGCCTGCTTTTTATTGAGGTTACATGCAAAAAAAAGACACTCTCAGGGGGAGGCATAAAATCCCCAATCACACATTTGATACATTTAGATAGAGACAACGCCTTTTTACAGGCCATAGTAGAATTACATTTCTTCAGCAGATAACAATTTACACACAAGAAAACAATGCAGTCCACCTTATCACTAGCAGTCTGATTAGACAATGGGAAGGTTTATCACTAAACTTAATTAGAGCTGATCCCAGCAAACTTGTATTTAGAATTGAACAAAATTAACTCTTAATGGCATACAATGAAAACTAATGCTTTTGTAATAGTGCTCCCTTTCTGTGGAACACTCTGCCTGTGTGGTACTTGGTTCAGTAAGCCCTATTTACTGAACCAAATGGGAGAAAGCCAGGGACAAGTTATTTTACAGGTCTGGGGACATAGTCTTAAAGGGGCATTTTTCACCAAAGTCACAATATGTCCCCAGACGGTTCTTAAAGGGCCATACACACCCAATAAAAGTTAATATGTTCTCAGGGGCACAATCTTCCAGGGGCCATAGTCATGGTGAAGGAGGCTGGCAAATAGGCTTCTCCAAAATCCAGGGAAGCAGGGCAATTTTCCATTTAAAGGGCCAGTTACAAATAGCAGTTTGTAACATATCTCCCCTTTTGGAGGGAGACTAACCAGGCACCTGACCTTTTGTTGGTCAGTGCCTAAGTTAGTCTCGCAACCCACCCACAAATAAACATTAGCAGCAAAGTAGCCCCCCCACAATAAGTAGTACTGGCCTGTAGGTTCCAGGTTGTAGGATGAAAGTGTAGCATCCTCGGCCTTCCTGGCGCAGCTGGGCAAATAGCTGGTGGTACTTGGGGGGCAGAGACCAGTGGCACTCTGCCCTGGTGCCAGCGCTTCTGCTGGGGTGAGGGGTTTGCAGGCCAGTCCTGTAACAAGGGGGTCTGTAGGGCAGAGGCCAGCAGCACTCTGTCCTGATGCCAGCTCTTCTGCTGGGGGAATTGGGGCATAGTCCTGCCCGGTGGCAAAGGGAACGTGGGGGTCAGTGGGGGTTAACATCTCCACTGTTAACCCTGGGCCCAAGTTAGGAGTTAGCTGGGGAAGGGGAGATTGGCTTACCTCCTCCTCCTGATAAGAAATGAAAGTTTGGGTTTATATTTAAAGATACTACACTCGGATTACCCTCAAGCTTAACCCTGTGTTTTGTGATTAGACCTCCTGACTAACCAAAAGAAAGTTCATGGAAAAAATGTGTTTAGGGTTAGCGCTAAATTAAAGCTTAAAAAGGTATAGAGATAACTATTCTGTAAGATTTATATTATTCTTATATAATGATATTCATATCAACAATGTGTTTCATATAGAAAATTTTTTAATAAAAATTAAAAATACACATAAAGATGGATGCCGGCATCAATTCTAAATGGAAAATTATATACAATGTATCCAAGATTGAAACGTTATGTTTTAAAACAATGTCAATATAGCAAGATAAATAAAAGCAAAATAAAAGCAATTTGAACAGGTTTTGAGTAGTATACTTTAAAGAAAAATA
>NC_069502.1:198712319-198719187 GCF_027579735.1 Bombina bombina | reverse complement strand
CCAGAACCTTTGTAAAGATTCTTGGAGCCGTAGCCGACCCGAAGGGAAGAGCTACAAACTGGTAATGCCTGTCTAGGAAGGCAAACCTTAGATACCGGTAATGTTCTCTGTGAATCGGTATGTGAAGGTAAGCATCCTTTAAATCCACTGTGGTCATGTACTGACCTCTTTGGATCATGGGTAAGATTGTCCGAATAGTTTCCATCTTGAACGATGGAACTCTTAGGAATTTGTTTAGGATCTTTAAATCCAATATTGGTCTGAAGGTTCCCTCTTTTTTGGGAACCACAAACAGATTTGAGTAAAACCCTTGTCCGTGTTCCGACCGCGGAACTGGGTGGATCACTCCCATTAGTAAAAGGTCTTGTACACAGCGTAGAAACGCCTCTTTCTTTATCTGGTTTGTTGACAACCTTGAAAGGTGAAATCTCCCTTGTGGAGGAGAAGCTTTGAAGTCCAGAAGATATCCCTGAGATATGATCTCCAACGCCCAGGGATCCTGGACATCTCTTGCCCAAGCCTGGGCGAAGAGAGAGAGTCTGCCCCCCACTAGATCCGCTTCCGGATCGGGGGCCCTCACTTCATGCTGTCTTAGGGGCAGCAGCAGGTTTTCTGGCCTGCTTGCCCTTGTTCCAGGTCTGGTTAGGTTTCCAGCCTTGTCTGTAGCGAGCAACAGCTCCTTCCTGTTTTGGAGCAGAGGAAGTTGATGCTGCTCCTGCCTTGAAGTTACGAAAGGCACGAAAATTAGACTGTCTAGCCCTAGGTTTGGCTCTGTCTTGAGGCAGGGCATGGCCTTTACCTCCCGTAATATCAGCGATAATTTCTTTCAAACCGGGCCCGAATAAAGTCTGCCCCTTGAAAGGTATGTTAAGTAATTCTTAGCCGTAAGCCGGAATTCTTAGCCGTAAGTTTAGTTAAATGTACTACGGCATCAGAAATAAATGAATTAGCTAGCTTAAGGGTTTTAAGCTTAAGTGAAATCTCATCTAATGTCGCTGAGTCAAGGGTGTCTTCCAGAGACTCAAACCAAAATGCAGCCGTGACAGGCGCAATGCATGCAAGGGGTTGTAATATAAAACCTTGTTGAACAAACATTTTCTTAAGGTAACCCTCTAACTTTTTATCCATTGGATCTGAAAAAGCACAGCTATCCTCCACCGGGATAGTGGTACGCTTAGCTAAAGTAGAAACTGCTCCCTCCACCTTAGGGACCGTTTGCCATAAGTCCCGTGTGGTGGCGTCTATTGGAAACATTTTTCTGAATATAGGAGGGGGTGAGAAAGGCACACCGGGTCTGTCCCACTCCTTAGTAATAATTTCAGTAAGTCTCTTAGGTATAGGAAAAACGTCAGTACTCGTCGGTACCGCAAAATATTTATCCAACCTACACATTTTCTCTGGGATTGCAACTGTGTTACAATCATTCAGAGCTGCTAACACCTCCCCTAGCAACACACGGAGATTTTCCAGCTTAAACTTAAAATTTGAAATGTCTGAATCCAATTTATTTGGATCAGATCCGTCACCCGCAGAATGAAGCTCTCCGTCCTCATGCTCTGCATATTGTGACGCAGTATCAGACATGGCCCTAGCATTATCAGAATACTCTGTTCTCATCCCAGAGTGATCTCGTTTACCTCTAAGTTCTGGCAATTTAGACAAAACTTCAGTCATAACATTAGCCATGTCTTGTAAAGTGATTTGTAATGGCCGCCCTGATGTACTTGGCGTTACAATATCACGCACCTCCTGAGCGGGAGATGCAGGTACTGACACGTGAGGCAAGTTAGTCGGCATAACTTCCCTCTCGTTGTCTGGTGAATGTTGCTTAACATGTACAGATTGACTTTTATTTAAAGTAGCATCAATGCAATTAGTACATAAATTTCTATTGGGCTCCACCTCGGCTTTTGAACATATTGCACAAAGAGTTTCCTCTGAGTCAGACATGTTTAAACAAACTAGCAATTAGACTAGCAAGCTTGGAAATACTTTTCAACTAAATTTACAAGCAATATGTAAAAACGTTACTGTGCCTTTAAGAAGCACACAAAAACTGTCACAGTTGAATAACAATGAACCGGATTAGTTATATAAACCAAAATTAGCAAAGGATTGCACACATTAGCAATGGATGATTAACCCTTAATATCAGAAAAAAACGTATAACAATTGACAATATAAGCGTTTTTATCACAGTCAAGCACAGTCTCACAGGTCTGCTGTGAGTGATTACCTGATGCGTAGTAAAAGCGCCAAAATAGGCCCCTCCCACTCACACTACAACAGTGAGGGGAGCTCAGTAAACTGTTTTAATTTAAAACAACGACAGCCATGTGGAAAATAAAGCCCAAAACAATTTTCACCAAGTACCTCAGATAATTAAACGATTTAACATGCCAGCAAAACGTTTAAAATCTAATATATGAAATGTCTTTAAAAAGCCTGCTGCTAGTCGCTCCCACTGCAAGTTAGGCTAAAAGATATATGCATACAGTATTTTCCCAGTGAAGTGCCATTCCCCAGAAATACTTAAATGTTAACATATATACATGTCAGCCTGATACCAGTTGCTACTACTGCATTTAAGGCTGTACTTACATTATATCGGTATTAGCAGTATTTTCAAAGTCAATTCCATTCCTTAGAAAATAATATACTGCAACATACCTCTTTGCAGGTGAACCTGCCCGCTGTCCCCTGATCTGAAGTTACCTTACTCCTCAGAATGGCCGAGAACAGCAAACGGATCTTAGTTACGTCCGCTAAGATCATATACAAAAACTCAGGTAGATTCTTCTTCAAATTCTGCCTGAGAAGGAAACAACACACTCCGGTGTCGTTTAAAATAACAAACTTTTGATTGAAGATATAAAAAACTAAGTTTAATCACCACAGTCCTCTCACACATCCTATCTATTAGTTGGGTGCAAGAGAATGACTGGGTGTGACGTAGAGGGGAGGAGCTATATAGCAGCTCTGCTTGGGTGATCCTCTTGCACTTCCTGTTGGGGAGGAGTTAATATCCCATAAGTAATGATGACCCGTGGACTGACTACACTTAACAGGAGAAATCATACCTAAGTAGGGTAAGGAGCAACAATGCACTATTGGGAGCTAGCTGCTGATTTGTGACTACATTTATATGCCTCTTGTCATTGCCTTACCACATCTTCAGCTAGCTCCCAGTAGTGTATTGTTGCTCATTCATAAAAGGATACAAAGACTACAAAGCAAATTTGATAACAGAAACAAATTGGAAAGTTGCTCTGTATAAATCATGAAAGAAACAAATTAGGTATCATATCCTACAATAAATCTGTTAGTAACTGATCTTGTTCAGGGAAGAAAAAGGCTGTGATTTCAGGGAGGACAGTTATTTGGAGGTTGCTATATCACAGGTCTGTTCTCCTTAATATAGATCACAATGACTGCACATTAAGCAGCAACTCTGCTACATAAAACAGCTAATAAAATTATTAGTTGGGTGAAAAAAGCTTCAGTAAATCAGCTGCTCAAAATACTACTGCAACAGGAGATGCCAGTCACAATGGTGAAGCCGAAGCAACAACTCTGTTTAGCTGGACTGAAATGTCTCACGTCTGACATTACAACTGGTACAGGGAATTGCGGTTAGGAGTAGTCCACAATATGGATATATTATTGATACTGCTCTATTGTAAAGATGACTGCAGACTATGCACAACATGTATTGTGCTAAAATACTACTTTTCAAAAGTTTCCCACCTTGACTACTGCAACTCCGTCCACTCTGGTTTACCTAGCTTCCGCATAGCTCCTTTACAATCCATAATGAATGCCTCTGCCAGGCTCATCTTCCTTACACGTCGCACTTCATCTGCTGCACCTCTCTGCGAATCCCTTCACTGGCTTTCTCTTGCCTCCAGGATTAAACACACATTTCTGACTCTGACATACAAAGCCCTCATCTGCACTGCTACCCCTCTATATCTCAGACCTTGTCTCCAGATACTCTCCCCCCATCCCTTTCGCTCTGCTCATGACCTCCTACTCTCCTGTTACCTCCTCACATTCCCGTTTAGAGGACTTCTCCAGACTGGCTCCCATCTTGTAAAACTCTCTGCCTCGCTCCACAAGACTCTCCCCTAGTTTTGAAAGATTCAAGCACTCCCTAAAGACTCTTCTGTTTAGAGATGCATACAACCTACACTAACCTTTCCTAATAAAAGTTCCTCTCCTCCACTGCTATCCGCCATGAACCCACTTAGAATGTAAGCCTAAGAGCCCAACTGCTTGCAGATCACCTTCATAAGAGCCGACTACAACAGTGCGACTCTCGGCAGTGCCCTCTATCCAGATCCCTATAAATGCTATCTTGCTATGCTATGTTTATAGCGCTGCGGAATCTGTTGGCGCTCTACAGATACCCGATAATAATTTTATTATTCTATCTGTACTATTCACATCTAAAAGGGTATTTTAAGTTGTATTTTTTTTTTTCAAAAAGCTACTTTCCTATATTGCATAAAGGTACTGCTTGTGAAGGTTTGTCCTATACACAAAACTGTACCTGAAGATCAGTTGTTTGCAAACATTTCCAGCTTCCTTAGCATCAATCTACAAAGTGTTAATTTACTGTTAGGCTTTAAACGGTCATTTGATATTGTTCTAATCAAGTGAAGCAAAACAAAACTTGAGCATGGCCCTAAACACCAGAGCAGGAAATATCCAACCTGGATACATCACAAATATAATATTTACCTTGGAAAGACAACAAGCACTGTGTATGTAAAATAATATTAACAAGAACAGAACCACTGGATATAAAGGTCACATATAGGTATATGATGTAAAGGAAGTACTGATCGTACTAGAATAGCTACTGGACTTTCTGATATAAGTAAGTTCCCACGGCAACAGGGCCTTCAATTCTCCCTGTATTTGTTTGTTAAACTTTGGTGTCTTTTATATTGTATTGTACTGTACTTTTATCTTTGTACCCATGGACAGCGCTGCGGAATCTGTTGGCGCTTTATAAATAAATAATAATAAAAACTAAAAGATCTTTTTAGAATGTTTCCCTTTTATTTATTCATACACCTGTAACCCTGATTCACCTTCTGTAAAGCTAACCCTTTTACTATCTTGAGCACCAAGCTTACCTTTCACTTGAGTATCATCTTTAGCTTTGTATTCAGTGCTTTTAATTGCCAACTCCACACCGTATCCAGAGAGAAAAACCTTTTCTGCACCGAGGCTCTGAAAAAAAAGATTCATAAAACAAATGTATTTTTTTATTTTTAACTATCGCAGGAAGCATATTTCATACAAAACTTGTCCAAACATTTTTATTGAGTCCATTCATCAATATGTTACAGAAATACAACTGCAAGGAAAACAAAGAAGCAAATATATCAAAAATACAAAGAAGAAAGTCAGATTTCTATACAAAATGCAGAACAAGGTTACTTACAGCAACAAAGTGCCTGAGCACATAGCAAATCACTCCCTCTCTGGCCTTTGTAGAAAGCAAATGGTGGAAATTGGCAAAGCCTTGGGTGCCAATCTGTGCATAGAGTATAACCACAGGGCTCTCAGGGTTGGTAACTTGGTACTTGTGATCTCCTTTGAATAAGAAAGGTTTCGGTCTAGAGAACAAAAAGATAAATTAGCTTAGTGTGCTCGGTAACAAGGCATAGAATAGTATACATAGGATCTGTAACAAGCATTCCTATATAGGCTATATTATGTATTAAACTTGTGTTGTAATGGCATCTTTTACCCTATTACAAGAGTATGAATGATCACAACAACTATAAAACAATGGTCAATATTCTATACGATAAAATATTTCTTTATGATGGAAAAAAGCCTAGAAATCAATACTCACAATAGCATTTAAAGTACCAGTAGATTTGCATAATCAACAAATACATGATAAAAAGACAATGCAATAGCACTTAGTCTGAACATCAAATAAATATTATTTTTTTCTGACAAATATTAAAGTTATGTATATTTCCACTCCCCCTGTATCATGTGACAGCCATCAGCCTATCACAAATGCATAAATGTATACTCTGTGAATTTTTGCACATGCTCAGTAGGAGCTGGTGACTCAGAAAGTGTAAATATTATAAGACTGTGCATATTTTGTTAATGGAAGTAAATTGGAATTTTGCTTAAAATCTCAGGCTGTATCCGATTCATGAAAGTTTAATTTTGACTTGAGTATCCGTTTAAGTGCAGATTTTGCTCATGTCATGCACAGACAAGATTATAATAAGTGACTAGACAACGCAAAATGCCAATGCTCTACTGCTGTATTATCAGTAAATCAATTAGTCATATATTAAACAGTATGCTGCGTATTGGCTTGCAATGTTTATAACTCATATAATAAACTGCTGTTGTGGTGATGAGTCCACAATATTGACATTTTCTTGATACTGCTCCAATGTGACGATGACTGCAGACCGTGCACACCGTGTATTGTGCTAAAATTCATAATAAGGACTTACTTATTTTCAAGAGGAATTTATTATTATTATTATTTCTGTAGTATTCACATCTAAGAGTATTTTAAGTTGTATTTTTTTACTTTCCTATATTGCATAAAGGTACTGTTTGTGAAGTTGTGTCCTATACACAAAACCATACCTGAAGATCAGTTACTTGCAAACATTTCACGCTTTCTTAGCACCAATCTACAAAAGCATTGATTTACGGTTGTGCTTTAAATGGTCATTTGATATTGTTCTAACCAAGTGAAGCAAAACACATAGTTCCCTTTTGGAAACGCAAATAGTTTTCTTTCATGATTCAGATAGGTCATACAATTTAACTTTCCAATTTACTTCTATTATCAAATTTTATTCATTCTCTT